>NW_006238953.1:2633325-2638872 GCF_000226075.1 Solanum tuberosum
TCTCTCTCTCTCTCTCTCTATATATATATATATATATATATATATGTAGTGTTAATTGATTTTTTTTAATAGTTTGTTGTTAATCTTTTACTAATTATTATGTACATTTTTTTTAAAGTTATATAATACTTTCTAAAAGTACAATTGATGTAAATATGATTGAAATTTGTAGGCAATTAAATTTGTAGTTATTTCTAATTCTTATTTTTAGCTAAGTGGCTTCAATTTTGAATCAATTTGTGTTTCTAACATTGATTTTTTTTTTAAATTCTGAAATTTTTAATGTCTTTCTAACATTTCAAATTCAAATTAATTATTTTAATAACTTAATCAAAACTAATACAAAATATTATACAAGTAAAAAATATACTCTAATTGCCATACTTGGTGAAGTATTTATATTATTTCAAAATATTTTTCCAATTCTTAGAATAATTTTAATGATTTATGTAACAATTGATTCAATTGAAACAAGTTTTCAACACTAAAATCAACAAAAATTTACCCCAAATCTAAACACTTGTTATGTTGTGTGACGTATAATAATTTATATATTTCTATTAATTTCTTATGAAAGACTACATGAATTGTCAAACAATCAAGGGAAAAAAATTGATCATCAAACTATAACTAACTATCATGTATTTTAAAAATTCGTGAAAATAATATCAAATAAAATGCTTAAATTTTATTAAATTAACTTACCGCATCTTTTTAAGTATTGACAAGTCATATATTCTATTGAGTTGTCTCTAATTTCAACGTTTTCGCCAACAACTAAAATGATGTGGAGCATAGCATTCTCCAAATTGTTTATTGAATCATCAAGTTAATCTTTGTAGTTAGATTATAAATGAAAAATTCATTATTGAAAAGATTATTCATGGGATGAAAATTGGCATACACATCTACAATAAATTCAGCAAATGATAAATGAAAATAACCATACAAATGAGTTTTCTTTCTTTCTTGAAAAATTGTTATAGTAATATTAAGAGGAAAAGAGATGATTAACCATGCAAGGAAAAAAACATTGTGTTTGATCAAATCAATCTTTTCACTTATGATGCAATTATATATGAAAGATAATTGTTATTGTGAAATTGAATAAAAATATCATCATTTAATGGTTCAGTCTAAAATATTTTTATTGTTACTCAAAGGGTAAAAACTAGACATTTTTAATAAATAAATAATTCATTTTCTTTTTAACACATTTTATTTCTAATAAAAATATTATTTTTAAAGTATTAACTAAAATAAAATAACTCCATGTACATTTTTAATCGATAATATAGGTTACCAATTATATAAGATGATAGTAACCCATCCGTTTCATTTAGATAGCGATAAAAAATTCTAATAAAATAAAAAATATTTTTATTGAGCTTTTTCGAATTGAAGTACGATATTAGTGATCATGTATATAAAATTGAGTTAATATTCGTAAATATGTATTGAGATGTGTACTTTCATAATCTGATTTAGAAATTAGAGACACCAATGAGGATTTTTAGAATACTTCTAGAGAGTGGTCGATTAGTGAGATGATAGGGGATACACCTTATTGTCGAGCAGGAAGGAGTTTGGAATATGGATTGTTGACACCCAATTTTGATCCTCCCCAATATAAATTAATCATCGAGCTTCTTCCATTTTAAACGATCTAAAATAATTAGTTTTATAAATTTCAAAAATAGTTTGCAAGTTATTTTAAATAAATTATGTCACTTATTATAACTTTTACTTATATTTTACATATTTATATATATAATTAATGTATTTTATGAACATTCGAAAATCGTCTCAAAAATATTTAGTTTTAATTAAATATTTGGTTAATTAGTTTAGTTATATAATGGTTTATGTTTTGACTTAATTAGTTTATAATTAAGTTAATTATTTTATTTCGTTAAGATTAAGAAGCTCGTAAATTAATTATACTAATTCGTTCTATTTGAATTTTAACCAAATTTGTCAATCGAGCTCAATTTGGTTAAATCCCAAATCTCAATCACCCACAATTGAACTCAAAGGGCCATATCTTAATTTGGAATATAACCCTTTTATTTATGAAATTAGTCATTTGTCTTCCAACTTTTCTAATCCTTTAAAAGGCCCAAGTTTGGGCCATTTTCCCTTCACAAACCGGCAACCCACTTCTCCAGATGCACCCAACAGCCCACCATTCCAACTAATCACATTTTCTAGCAATTCCCAACAGCAACGGCCCAATCTTTTCTCCCCAACCTGGCCCAGTTCCGTTTCTCCTTCACAAAAGAACCCAGATTTTCATAAACGTTAACATCAAATTCCAAACAACAAAAATTTCACAGGTCTTCGTTCCTCGCTGCAACAGCAACAAAAGGCACCTGCAGCAGCCGCGTCCTCTGTCCTTGTAGTGTGGAATCGATCCACGTCGCACCCAAGGACGAGTGATTCGATCCCACCCGTCCGTCCCCCTTTCCCCTTTCGAAATGAATTAAAGCTTCAGGAAAAAATGCTTGGCCTTAATGGTGAAAAATTTTGAATTTCGAAATTGGGCCTTGGTCTACCCGTTGGTCATCCATTCCCCCCATTTTGAAAAATCTGATTTTTCCTTCTCTAAATACCACCTCCTCCGCTCAAATCAAGGGGTGTGGTACTTCACTAGTAGAAGGATAGAGAGAATCATAGCTTAAAAGAAAAAGAAATTTCAAGTTTGCAAACAAAGAGTCGGTATTTGAACCGAAACATTCAGCTTCAAAAGGATTGGAGTTTTCTTTTAGTTCCGTTTCTCCTTTCTCGCCTCGTCGAAGTTTGCCTGAGTTATTGGAATCTCATTGTGGTCGTGGAAAGCTCCATTCAACTCGCTCGGTCCCTGTTTGCTGCCCAAAAAGAGGTAATTTCTTTCCTTAGTTCTGTTCTACTTGCTCTGGCCGTTTTAGGCTATCTATTTATATGTTCCTAAGTCATATTTTAGCTTTTCATGTAGAATGGTAGATTGTTTTAGTTAAATTCTCTGCTCTTGTTGAAATCTTGACTATTGTTCCATTAAAGTATGGCTGAAAAGATTTAGTGCTTTGTTTGTTTTGGTAGGTTGTTGGCATCTTTGTTGCCTCTGTTACCTTAAGTATAGAATTTGCTTTGTTTTTCTTAGTTTATCTTTTGTTATTTATCGTGTCGTCTGTCACTGCTTACATGTTATCTTCATGATTGAGTATTGTAAATCTGATTTGGGAGTCGTATTTTAGCTTCGATAAAATATGTCAATCTATCTTGAGATTTTTTCTTAGCTCTTAGTATATTGTTTTAGCCTTTGTTCCCGAAACTAAAAATGACCATTTTTTCGATGTAGTTGCATAGTTGTTCCGAATATGGATTTTTTTTTTATCTGTTTTCGAAACCGTTTTTGTCCAGCTGTTGCATGTCATATATCGCGTATGAATTTGATTAAGCTTTAATTGAAGTATTTTTAGGATGATTTTCAGATTTTGTGAGTATGTTCATTATATTTTTTGAAAGGGCTTAAAGTCAGTAATAAGGTTGTCCAACAACATTAGTATTTGGGTTATATTTTAGGATTGTATCTTTGTTCGAGTTTAAATCGAGGTCGCTCTTTCTTTCTTGCTGTATTTGTTTGGTTTCAGCATCTCAAAATGGTGTTGATATCCATTGTTATTCGTTTGGCCTAGAATTCTAGATTTAAGTTAATTGTATGAGTTTAATTCGGTTTAAAATGGTTGTTTAATCCGGTTAAAATGGTTGTTTAGCTTTAGTGTTTTTACCTTGTTTTGTGCTATTGTTCAACAATGTCATCCTTCAAGGATATTCTTTTCTTTTGCCTATTCGTATTTACAATTGCCTTATATTTCATTATCATGTGTTCCCCCTGTTAGCTTAGCCTCCCTTTTTAAAAAATAAATAAAATAATAATAATTTTTTTTTAGAAACATGTAGTGTGCATTGACCAATTCTTATTATCTATTTGTTGCTTATATCCCATCGTGTCATCACTTCCTCTAATCTGTTACTTCATACTTTTATTTAACATTACAATTCAATTACATGTTTTATCTCTACTTAAATGTTGTATGCTGCCAAGTATTTCATTCTAATCTTATCTTCTTTTCTCACATATGAAAACTCCTCCAAATCCTCATGGATTACATCTCTTTTCCTCGCATTTTCCTAAAATACTCTTGTTCATCGAGTCAGCCAGCAAGAAACTAAAATACAGGTTGAAGATGATAAGTATGCTGAAAATTAAATTTTCAAGCTCCGAAAGAGTCAAAACCAGATTGATATACTTGTTGTATACAGTCGGAATATACAGAATACAGGTCCAAAACGTGAAAACACAGGTGAAAAGTGCAGAAATACGAAGTTCAAATAAAATTACAGGTCCGGGAGTTCGAGAATTAGCGATATACATGGCGTATACCTCAAATATACACTTTGTGTATATCATGATCAAGGAAGATGGAAAAAGAGCCAAAGCCCAATGAATTATTACTTCATTTCTTTTTGCAGATTTGGAAATTTGGGCAAAAGCCCAAATTCAATATATTCCTCTTAAGTTATTTGATGATCGACTAACGTTTTTTTTATTTTTATGGTTGAATTTAATTAATTCCCAAAGATAGCCATTTCGCTTTTATGTTCAACAAAAAAAAAAGACATAAACATTATTTCATACATATTCTTATTACCTAGTTTTTATTTTAATTTTGGTATTGTCAACACTTAGGTTATTTCTTTTTAGAAAAATTCTCCATTTGGTTCATTTCCCCTTAAGATAATTAAATGACAATAATAAAAAATAAAATGATGGAAATAATAATAGTAATAAGTAAATAAAGAATAAAAGATAAATAAATGAGTTCATTTACTTAGTTAAAATTTAAAAAATAAGTTAAAATAAATGAGTTCTTTTACTTAGTTAAAATTTCAAAATTAGTCAAAGTCGTTATGAGTTTTTTTTTTCTTTTTTACTTGGCTAAAATTTTAAAATTAGTAAAAATAATTTTTAGTCAAATCACCGGTCAACCGCAAATTAACGGGCATTTCGATGGCCTAACACCTTCTCGAAATGTACATTGAACTTCGAACCCTTTTATTTGCAATCGATTTTAATCTGTTTGTGTCTTTTGAAAATTTTAATTATTTTTTCTTGATTTTTTTTTACTAAAAATTAAGTGGCGACTCCGTTCTTTTGGAAATTCGATTTCTTTTAAACCATAAGTTTAATCGATTTTTCAAAAACTAAGTCATTTTTCTTTTACTTATATTTTCGAGTAAAACAACAAGAAGATGAGGAAAACATTAAAAGCAATAGAGGTGTCTCTGCTGATTTTACCAGCATCGGAGACTATCGTGGAGTCATTTCATTGGTTCCTTTAATTGATTGGGCTGTTCACCCACGCAGGCGAACTCGGGTCTCGGAGTTGTTAAATTAGGTCTTAGACCTAACTCACACCCCAAAAGCTAGCTCAAAGGGAGGAGGATTGCCCAAGCCTTATAAGGAGTCCACCCATCTCATTAACCACCGATGTGGGACTTTTGTCA
>NW_006238953.1:2639527-2645367 GCF_000226075.1 Solanum tuberosum
CCCCCTCGCTTTTGCGATATGTCTACTTGGGACAATGGTGTTTCCCCAAGGACCAAACTACACCATCCATCCAAGTGTAGTAATGGTTACTCATGCTATTTTTAATGGAGTAGGCTACGTGTCTGCAAGAAACTACTACAATTTGGCCCCTATGATCCTTGCTGATATTTACAGGGAATTGGATAGATGCAAAAGCGGCACACGTTTCTTTCAAGGATGCAACTTGATACTTCAATGGTGGATGATGAGACACTTGATCAAAGCTCATGATCCAACAGAACCAGATCCCTTGGAAAGACCAAACAGACTCGAAAGTCACGATTGGTGGGTGCAACGTAATCACTTCAACAGGACTGGAGGCCAAGAAGTTTTGGTACCCGAGACTTTAGGGTTTGAGAGAGGAAAATGTGCAGTGGTCTATCCAATGTTTGGTAGTAACAAAACAAATTGTGATCCGAAATGGAAAGACCCCCTACGTGATATTTGCTGGGTTGAGAGGAACTCGGCCATATGCTCCTTCTCGAGTACTTAGACAGCTATGAGGGAAACAAAAGCTTCTTCAGATAGAAGACATGACAAGATTTGGGACGGATCATGAAAATGGCGAAGTCGCTTTTACTAAAAAGATGCTTCAATTATGGAAGACTCGAAGGGTATTGGGTGAGCCGATGCCAAATAGGTTTCGTCCGAAATGTTCTAAGGATTACAAATAATGGTTAAAGAAGAGTCTCGCCGAACTATCGAACCCGATCCAAAGGTTCCCCATATTATTGCAGATGTTGGAGCCAAGCATCAAATCCGACTTCATCAATTCCAAGAGAGGTTTGATAGGAATGAGTTAGAGCATCAACGTCGACACTCAGAAGACGCCAAAGTCACAACTTAGTTGAAGCAAGAGCTACAAAAATCCAAGCAATGTATGTTAGAATTAGATGATAGCATGGAGCAGCAAATTTAGTCGATCGAGAGGTTCAGACATCAAGAAGGGGCTCGGTTGGCTAGAGATCACCTATGGGCGAACATATATGCTATGTGGGAAGAGGTCAGCATAGCCAAGAGGAGCAGACTTGGTGAAAGATCAGGATGAGCTTGGAGTTTGTTATCATCCCCTGCGTGGGATTACTTTATTTGTACTTTGTCTTGTGATTTATTTTTCGAACTCTTTTCCCCGATTTTATGTTTGTCAAACATTTTTGAATGCTATTAATGAAACATTTTGGGGATAATGAATTGACTTATAAAGACATATACATCCTTCAATTCGCTAGGCCTACCCTTGGCACAAAAAGGGTCACATACATGTTTAGGACGCGATATTTATCTGTTTACTGTGTGCTTTAACTGTTTATGTGGTACGTTGCTTTGAATGAGGACATCCTTAGCCCACTCCTTTTCAAAAAAAATTCCTACAATATCAAATACAAGTCACTACCAAAATGTCCGACCAAAATTCCATGAGTCTTGAGTTTCTCAGCCAGAAATAAAATCTCAATACCAAATCCTAAAATATTACTCTATCATCTCAGGAAAGGTGAAATTGCTGCTAAGATGGAAAAAGGTAAGGGTATCGACATAGAGCTAACTGATGAGGACTTGAAGATGGAATTGCAGCGGCTCAGGCGAGAGATCCAAGAAACCAGAGAAAGGAGAATAGAAGTGGAGTTTGCCACCGCGGTCGCACGAGCAGCAAATGCGGCACTAGACGCGAAATTGGCAGCAAAGATGACAAAGTGCAATGTTATAAGTAAAAAGACAGTTGCTGTGCAGAAGGAACATGACATCTTCAAGAACGACATAACTATGAGACTTCAGAAGATACGCGGGAAATGCTCTTTCTTCAATCAAGAAGCCAATAGTGGTCCCGAAGACACTCACCCTGGAGCTACTGAAGAAGATGTCGATGAGGAAATCATCTATATGCCTCCTTTCCTGGGACGCCTGAAAGGAGGAGACCAAAAGATCACTCTCCCGGCTTATGAGCGGACACATAGCATGGGGGCAAGAGTCGTGCCGTGCCGTGTGCTCTCATCTACGAGCACCTTAAGGGGTCAGGTATGCTGAAGCCTCTCGAAGGAACCAATTTTGGGTTTGGGGCATGAAAGCTCTCAAAAGACATGCGCCTACCACCCGAACCAAAGAGGACACACTATAGAGGAATGTGTGGAGCTTAAGGCAGCAATCCGCTACCTGATCAACATTGGGGAGGTCCCATATATGTGGGGTGAGAACACCGTCCTTACCTGTGACCAACCGGAGCCCAGTATGCCGGTCACTAAGCAGACTTTGTTTTATTATCACTACTTCACGCCTTTCAAGAAAACGTTGCTGAATATCTATAGTCTGTTAGTTCAAAAAGAGTCTTGGCCTCTATCAGAAAGGATGACGAAGCAATCGATTCCGTTGGAATTGAGATCTGGAAACCCTGCCCTTATCATGATGCTATAGATCACAACATTGGAAGGTGCCTCAGGTTTCGCTATGACGTGGAATACCTCGTCAACATGGGGAAAGATTCAAGTTGAGTTTGTCCCCCGTGGCTAATATGGCAGTCAGAGGAAGGAGCTTTGGTGAAGGCACCATCGTATCTTTTAGGAGCTTTCTTATCTGTTTTTCACTTTCCTTGTAATCACCAGAAATGAGTGAATGAAAATGAAAATTTCCTTGTATTCGAACTGCGTAGGGCCTGAATTCTCCTTGGGAGATACGTAGGCAGCCTTTCAAGGCTCGGCCCCTATCTTTTAAAAAAATTTCTTTTCCCCTTTTCATTCTATAAGGAAACATTGAGTTCAGATCAACAGATGCCAGAAGATGCAGCAAGAAGACTTTAGCTCAACGCAATTTAGTCTTTTTGAGTCAGTAGCCCCAAAATAAAACGAGCAAATTCCTGCTTGTTCAAACAATCAGTCCCCATTACTCGTGGGTTAACGTGTCCTCAAACGAAGCAACTCTTATGTGTTTATATGCCTTCTATATGATATCTTGCATTATTCGTCCGAAAGTAATACTAACAAATTTGCCTTTGAATTATTTTTCCCTACAGGTAGTTAGAGCTGATTTATGTTGATACACTAGCCGATCATCCTTATTTCACTAGATCTAAAGGTCCTA
The DNA here is from genome assembly GCF_000226075.1 of Solanum tuberosum. Classification (NCBI taxonomy): domain Eukaryota; kingdom Viridiplantae; phylum Streptophyta; class Magnoliopsida; order Solanales; family Solanaceae; genus Solanum; species Solanum tuberosum. Next base: position 2,642,636 of record NW_006238953.1, read on the forward strand.
CAGATTCCTTCCCCATTCAAAGTTAACAAAAGGAAAAAGCAGCAATGGGTGATAACAACGAAGAACCCGACCTTACTGATGTCGTGGTGGCTCAGCCCGCCCTTGTCGATTAGAATGAACTGATCCTGCAGTAGATGCAACAAATTGCTGAGATGAGGGTCGAGATGCAGAGAAAACAAGATTTCCCTCCTCCGATTTTTGCTGTCAATGCTCAACCAGACGGAAGACCTCCAGCTCAAATTCCCTCTCCTAACGTAGAACAAACTCAGAACCCGCCTTCAAGTCCTGCTCGTAATCCGTTCATAATTGACCTTACCACCCAAAACCCCCATTACGCCTCAGCCTCTTATCAAACACCACCCCTTCCTCAAAATACCAACCTTTAAGCACCACTCCCTCCCCTTAATGCAAACCACCAAACCGGCCTACCCCCTCACAGCCAAAACCTTAATAACCCACGCACTTCCCTCATTCACCAAAACCAGTATACCAGCCCCCAGACTTTCCCCCAAAACTATCACTCCCCTTTAAATGGCCAAAGTCCCTTTATTGCTCCACCACTACCGCAAAAAGCCACTTTCCAAATACCGGTCCCCAACGAGCATGACGCCCATGGTTCGGAGCTCGACCACTATGAGGAGAGGGAGAGAGAGTGGAGGTCTAAGGAAGAGACCGCCAAGATAGATGTGAATGAGGAAATTAGAAAAGCCATGAAAGAGTTGAACTGCATTCCTAAGGTCGCCGGGTTGAGTTACGAAGACATGTGCATTCATCCGAATTTGGACCTCCCGGAAGGGTTCAAGGTGCCAAAATTTGACATCTGCGGAGGAACATAGAACCCATTAGCACACCTGAGGGCCTACTGTGACCAACTCGTGGGAGTTGGGAGAGACGAAACTTTGTTAATGCGGCTTTTTAGTCGAAGTCTGAGCGGAGAGGCTCTAGAATGGTTTACGTCTCATGAAACGAGACAGTGGTCTAGTTGGAACGCTCTGGCTAAGGACTTTATTGAATGATTCGCCTACAATGTGGAGATCGTTCCTGATCGTTATTCCTTGGAGAAGATGAAGCAGAAGCCGACCGAAAGTTACAGAGAATTCGCATATAGATGGCGAAAGGAGGTAGCTAGAGTTAGACCTCCCATGTTAGAAAAAGAAATTGTCGAAGTGTTTGTGCGGGTGCAAGAGCCCGTATACTATGACAGAATCATGTTACTCGTTGGAGCAAAATTTCCTGAGATAGTCAAGGTAGGTGAGACTATCAAAGATGGATTGAGAACCGGGAAGATTTCCCGTGTTGCTGCCTCGTTCGGATCCTCGGGCTTGTTGAAGAAGAAAAGAGAGGATGTGTCCTCTATCTCTTATGAGGGGAAGAAGACCCCAAGGAAATCATCATCATACCAAGGTCGTTCTCGAACTACCAAGCTCCACAACCAAACTACCAAACCAACTCATATCCCAAATATCAAACCCCCCGTCCGAACACTCCAAATTATCGTCAAATGCCTCCTCCTCAACAAGGCAATTACGATCCCCCCCGTCCTAGATTTGAGAAGAAGCGCGCCAGAATTTTCACTCCGCTCATTGAAAGCCGAACAATGTTATTCGAACGATTAACTGCGGTAGGATAGGATATATTCATCTAGTGGGGCCTAAGTTGGTTGACACTAGCTCAAAGTTTTACAGACCTGACCAGAGGTGCGCATATCATTCCAATAGTGTTGGACATGATACCGAGGACTGTATCAACCTGAAGCATAAGATCCAAGACCTGATTGACCAGAAAGTGGTCTCTCTTCAGACAGTCGCGCCCAATGTCAATAGCAATCATTTGCCTAATAATGGAGGCGTCACTATCAATATGATAGAGACAGAAGATGATTGGTGCGTGACAAAGGCAATAGTTTTGATTGCTCCTGATGAGCTGGAAAAGGCCATAGCCTCGTTGAGCGTTAGAGAGAAGAAAGAGTTTGTGATTCTGACACCCGAGAAGGTTGTTGCCTTGGTGCCACAGGCAACTCCTGCCCGACCAAAATTTGTGATTGAAACGGCTGTTACCTAAGGTATGACCAGATCTGGCAGGTGCTACACGCCAGAAGAGCTGATCCAGGGTGTGCAAAAGAAGGACCAAACAAAAAGGCCAATCAGTGAAGCCGAGGCCGAAGAGTTCTGGAGAAAAATGCAGCCGAAAGATTATTCAATTGTGAAGCATTTGGAGAAACCACGGGCTAAAATCTCTGTGTGGGCCTTATTGATGAGTTCGCAGTTGCATAGGCAGGCTCTGATGAGGGCTTTGGATGATACTTATGTGCCTGTGGGTACTAACTGTGACAATTTAGCATCCATGATAAACCACGTCATCCGAGGACACCGAATCAGTTTTTGCGACGAAGAGTTGCCTTTTGAAAGGAGGATGCACAATAAAGCTCTGCTTGTCACCATCAAATGCTGGTGTTGTGCCGTAATTTTCCTAACCTTTAGAAAAATCACTTTTGAAAGGCTCTAAGTATAATTTGATTTAAGAAAAATACTTAGAAAAGAGTCGCCACTTAATTTTTTAAAGAAATTAAGAAAACTTATAATTTTCAAAGATTTAAACAGAAAAAATCATTTGAAAATACCAAAGAAGGTTCGAGGTTCAATTTACACTTCGAGAAGGGTTTAAGCATTCGAAGTGCCCGCTAACATGCGGTTGACCTGCGATTTGACTAAAATATATTTGACTATTTTTAG
>NW_006238953.1:2648782-2652968 GCF_000226075.1 Solanum tuberosum
CAAAATTGGGTGTCAACAACTGTCCCTCGTTTTACTTGGATTGATGCAAGAAATTCGAGGAAAATGAAATTGACAAATCCAATTTTGACCGACCACACCTTCATCCAAAGAAAAGGGATTTGGTACGGACTTCAGTAATTATGGTCGAACCCCGGAAGTGGGTTTCCTACATATCTTAGGCTATATGAGAATCCAGGCCACTTGTAGTTCGATATGCTTGACTTAACGCCCGATTCAAAAGAATTCAAAAGTCATTCCGATATCGGATTATGAAGAGACCGTAATGCTCTGAAATAAGATTTGAGAGTGAAAGTTGGGATACAACCGAGTTTTCAATATTGATCCCGCCTACATATTCCTCAACTTAGGAAATCAGGCTGCTTCTAGTTCGACTCAATCGGTTGGAAAGGAAATCTCTTATGCTAAGATAACCTTCGGTTGGGAGGAATGACAAAATAAGTCGAGTACGAAAAATAGGCTTGCAACCTCTTAGTCATGAATGTAGAGTTCTTCACATCCATAAGTAAGAACTTATACGGACATAATTTCCAAATCTCTTGGTGGATTGTCACTCAGATTGGAAAGTTGCTTCCGGAAGAAGCCAAAAATTTCCGGATGTGAAACTGAAACCGACAAACTCAAAGATAAACCCACATGCCTTCTGATAGAAGTGTGGTTTAATTGTGGCGGAAGTCGCTCCTCTGCTCGCGTCCTTAAGAGTTTTGACATTCCTCTTTGGACTATGTCCCAGTTCGCTGCTAGAAAAAGTTCCACGTTGTGCTGCATCTTTTTTTATGTCGTCTGCACCTGTGGTTTGTTTTGGAGAATTCATCCTTTCGGATGCTCTCAACAAAGACTGAGATAAAACTCATTAGCATAAATGCAATTCAAATGGGAGACAGTGTCTTTTACCGTGTTGACACTTAATTGTTCTCCTTGAATATTTGACGTAAACTCTATCGGGTTTGACGTGAAGCAAATAAAGCTTGTATTTTGTATTTGTAATATAATCTTCAATGTACTCTTCTTTTGATGACGAAGTAATAAAATAAGCGAATGTAATATGTTGATAGTTCTCTTGATGTCGTCGTTGATGGTTCTCTTGATGTTGTTCTTGCAAATGAAAATGATGCAGCCGATGTTGAATTTCTCGCGATGTATGATTTCCTTTTCTGCGATGCGTAAAGATAATGCTTCCTAAAAGTAATACAGGTGATGTTTCCTCGAAAAATGTAGTTGATGGTGATTTTCCCGCGATGCATGAATTTTTCTCTTGCAATGCATGACTTTCTTTCCCGCGATGCATGACGTCTTTCCCGCGATGCATGAATTTTCCTCCGTGATGCATGACTTTCTTTCCCGCGATGCATGACTTCTTTCTCGCGATGCATGAATTTTTTTCCTCCGCGGTGCATGAATCTTTCTCTTGTAATGCATGACCCTTTCTCTTGCTATGCATGACCTCTTTTTCTCGTAATGCATGATTTTTTTTCTTGCTATGCATGAATTTTCTTCGCGATGCATGACTTCTTTCTCTTGCTATACATGATCTCTTCCCGCGATGCATGAATTTTTATTTTTTTTCGCAATGCATGACTTTTTTCTCTTGCTATGCATGATCTTTTCCCGCGATGCATGACTCTTTTCTTACAATGCATGAATCTCTTTCCGCAATTCATGAATCTTTTCTTGCAATACATGATTTCTTTCTCTTGCAATGCATGATTTCTCTCTTTCAATGCATGACTTCTCTCTTTCAATGCATGACTTCTTTCTCTTGCGATGCATGATTTCTTTCTCTTGCAATGCATGAATTTTTTGATGAGGCCATCCCCAGTACCGAACGAAGATGATGCTTCACCGGACAACATAGGTGATCTTCTAGGTATCTTCTGGGTGGCGGTATCGTCTCAATTGACAATATAATAAAAATGTCTTTCTCTTGCATTGCATGACTTTTTTCTCTCGCGATGCATGAATCTTCTCTGGAAAGTGATATCGTCTCAATCGACAATATAAATAAAATGACCCTCAGAGTAGTGGTATCATCTCATTTGACAATACGATATAAATGACTCTCCAGGTAGTGATATCGTCTCAATCGACAATATAAATAAAATGACCCTCAGAGTAGTGGTATCATCTCATTTGACAATACGATATAAATGACTCTCCAGGTAGTGATATCGTCTCAATCGACAATATAAATAAAATGACCCTCAGAGTAGTGGTATCATCTCATTTGACAATACGATATAAATGACTCTCCAGGTAGTGATATCGTCTCAATCGACTATAATGCAAATGAATATCTTCTAGGTATCTTTAGTTGCTGGAAAGTAATAATATTTCTCTCTTCAAGGTTTTCATTTGTTCCATCCCCGAACATAATTCCATGTTCATTATGAACCTTGCCTTGCTGAGAATTTGAATAAAGTAATGCTACTCATATTCCCAATTCTTGGTATAAGAAGCATAAAATAGTTCCTGAATCCACATAAAAGTTGTCAATTTGGAGAGCTATTCGCCCTTCTGACTTCTTCATATTCATTGAATGGAAGAATATGTCAATCTTGAGGCACCCTGTAGACCTACATCTATAGAAAAATTGTTAGCTTAAAAATGAACTGGTCTGTGTTGATCTCTTCGGTTGTAAGCCCCTTGCCTCGCTATCTCTGGTTGATTTCTCCGATCTCCCGCTTCTTGATAAATAAGACAAAATATTTTCATGCGAAAATAATTGAAACATGAGGGAAAAGCTTTTAAGGAAAATAGATTTTCAAAAGTAATGTTTGGAAAAGGTCACTGTCAAGTGTCATGTCACGTCAAGCTTAGCGAACATTTTTGAAGTTGGTGCCTCGAGGTCTATCTGATTACTTGTTGGGAAGTGTCCAAAGTTGTTCTAGACTTCACATAAACCTTATTGAAAATTTTGGGGTCATCCTCAAAAAAATTTGTCCCAGTTAACTGTCTTGGCTTATTTTTAACCATTGATGAGCAAATCATGAAATTTTTGAGATCCTCTAAAAAATTATGTCCCAGTTGCAAATCTCAAAGTAGCTTCAGTCATGAATTTGTTGGAGTGATCTCTTTCTCGAGAATTTTTGAGACCCTCTCAAAAATTCTGTCCCAGTTTTTATTGTAAAGGAAAAATAGAAATCTTTCGGGAGATATGACCGAGCCCTTCTGGCGCCTACGTATCCCGTTGAGGCAGGAATCAGGTCAAACGTAGTTCCCCCTCAAGGATTAACAAAATAAGAGAAATTACAAAGAAACCCGACCGAGGCCGACATAGGCCGCCTACGTATCTCATTCTTGAGAATTCAGGTCAGACATAGTTCATATACGAAGAAAAATATTAAAAGGGGATAAATGGGTGACCGAGACCGACATAGGCCGCCTACGTATCTCATTCTTGAGAATTCAGGTCGAACGTAGTTCAAGTACATAGGGATAGATTCTAAACAAAACAATTACAAGCGAGTAGAATGATTATAAGGGAATGACAAGAAAATACAAACTGATACTTCACACATAGAATCTCTTGACAGCATCTGAGTTGATTGGTTTCGGCCATTCGGTGCCATCCATCTCCGACAGGATCAAGGCGCCTCCGGATAACACTTGGCGAACCATGTAGGGTCCTTGCCAATTTGGTGCAAATTTTCCTTTATATTTATCCTGATGAGGGAAAATGCGCTTAAGAACTAACTGACCAACTTCGAATATCCTGGATTTTACTTTCTTGTGAAAAGCACGAGTCATTCTCTGTCGATACAGTTGACCATGACAAACGACAACCATTCTCTTCTCGTCAATCAATGTTAGTTGGTCAATCCGCTTGCGAACCCATTCAACATCACTCAATTCCACTTCTTGGATAATTCTCAATGAAGGTATTTCAACTTCTGCAGGTATGAGTGCTTCTGTTCCATATACTAGCAAATATGGAGTAGTTCCAACTGATGTTCTGACAGTCGTTCGGTAACCCAACAAAGCAATATGGCAACATCTCGTGCCAACCTCGGCGATTATCAATCATTTTCCTCAAAATCTTCTTTATGTTCTTGTTGGCAGCTTCTACTGCTCCATTCATTTGGGGACGATAAGCGGTTGAGTTTCGGTGAGTAATCTTGAATTGTTCACATATCTCTCTCATCAAATGACTGTTGAGATTCGCTCCATT
>NW_006238953.1:2653277-2653521 GCF_000226075.1 Solanum tuberosum
GCACCCGAATCAAATCTCCATGCACTTGACATTTATGACACTTTTGCACAAACTTGCAACAGTCATGTTCCATAGTCATCCAAAAGTAACCGGCTCGAAGGACCTTTCTCGACAAAGTGAGTCCATTCATATGAGTAACCCAAACTCCGGCATGTATTTGTTCCAGAAGCTTTGCAGCTTCACTAGCATCAACACATCTGAGAAGACCTAAATCTGGAGTCCTCCTGTAAAGGATTTCCCCACT
>NW_006238953.1:2655690-2658626 GCF_000226075.1 Solanum tuberosum
CTTTTTAAACATCACAAGGGAATTTAAAAACTTCAAACAAATAACAATCACATAAAGGGTGGGTCTCGGGCCTCTTCCGCACTACCACTGATTTTGAAAAAAATAAAATGCATGTCCTTTCTACCCAGATGAGCGGGAAATCAGGAGTGGGGTGGAGGTCCAATTCTGCAATAGCTCTTCAGGTTCTGCATCACGGATGCCTGATGTTCCAGACTCTTCCTCGATGATCGCATCAATCTCCTCAAATAGGCCCCAGATTCCTTCCCCAAGACCATCATTGTTGACGTGTTCTTGCACCGGGAATGACTGGTACAGATGAGGAATTGGCCTAGCCAACGCTTGATCAACCCTCTTGCTCTTCATCTCTGCTTCGTCATCTGTTGGGATATATCCCAAACCAAACTTCGCTCTTTTAACGGGGATTTGGACAAGCTCGACAATTCCGTGGAAATGCTTCCCCAACCCGAAACCTGGTTCGAAACCATTCTGGAGCATGACAGTAGCAATCATTTTGTACACGACAGGCATTTGAGGCTGTGGAGCCAAGTCATCACCGGTGGCATTTACCAGCTCCACCGTGTAGAAGTCGCAACCTCAAGAGACATCATCAACGATCGGTGCATATCCGTTGGAATGACTCCCTTCACCATAAATGACCAATTCCTGGTCCTTCCAAACAAATTTCATCCGTTGGTGAAGGGTAGACAGCACAGCCCCGGCCATATGAATAAACGGTCTTCCCAGAAGCAGGTTGTAACTGGTGTTGATATCCAACACCTGGAACTCCACATTAAACTCTGCAGGACCCATCTGAATTCCCAAGTTTACTGCCCCTATCGTGTCTCTCTGCACTCCATCGAAAGCTCTCACATTGACCTGGTTTTGTTGAACCTTTTCCAAGTCGAATTTCAGCTGCTTGAGAGTCGAAAGCGAGCAAATGTTGAGACCGGACCTATCGTCGACCAAAACACGATTTATAACTTTGTCCCGACATTTGATGGTGACGTGCAGGGCTTTGTTGTGCATCCTCCCTTCAAAGGGCAACTCTTCGTCACAAAAGCTGATTTGATGTCCCTGAATGACCTGTTTTATCATGACTGCTAGATTGTCGCTATTAGTACCCACAGGCACATAAGTGTCATCTAAAGCTCTCATCAAAGCCTGTCTATGCAACTGCGAACTCATTAATAAAGCCCACACAGAAATCTGAGCTGGTGTCTTCTCCAAATGCTTCACAATTGAATAATCTTTTGGCTGCATTTTTCTCCAGAACTCCTCAGCTTTGGCTTCACTAATCGGCCTTTTTGGTTGGTCCTTCTTCTGCCCACTTTGAGCCAACTCTTCCGGTGTTTAGCACCTGCCAGATCTGGTCATACCCTGGGTAACAACCGTTTCAATCACAAACTTTGGTCTGGCCAGAGTTTCTCGTGGCACCAAGGCAACAGCCTTTTCGGGTGTCAGAATCACAAACTCTTTCTTCTCTCTAATGCTCAACGAGGCTATAGCCTTTTCTAGTTTATCAGGCACAACCGGAACTATTGCTTTTGTCACGCACCAATCGTCATCTGTCTCTATCATATTGATAGTGACGCCTCCATGATTTGGCAAAGGATTACTGTTGACATTGGGCGCGGCCGTCTGAAGAGAGACCACGTTCTGATCGATCAGGTCTTGGATTTTATGTTTCAGGTTGATACAGTCCTCGGTATCATGTCCAATACTGTTGGAGTGATACGCGCACCTCTGGTCGAGTCTGTAAAACTTTGAGCTAGTGTCAATCGGCTTGGGCCCCACTGGATGAATATATCCTGCGGCATTTAATCGCTCGAACAGCTTTGTTCGACTTTCAACAAGTGGAGTGAAAGTTCTAGCATGCTTCTTCTCAAATCTAGGACGGGAGGGATCGTAATTGCCTTGTTGAGGAGGAGGCATCTGGCGATGATTTGGAGCGTTTGGACGGGGGCTTGATATCTGGGATATGAGTTGGTTTGGTAGTTTGGTTGTGGAGCTTGGTAGTTCGAGGGGGTATTTTGGTAAAGTGGAGCTGGGGTTTGGTACATCGGGGGAGGCGTTTGGTTATTTGTCTGAATATTGGCACAGTTAGAAGCGGCATTTCGGTAGTGATGAGATGGGGTTTGGTAAACTGGAGGGGGAGTTTGGTAGATAGTAGGGGAAGTTTGGTAGCTAGGAGGGGGAGTATTTTGATAAATGGGGGGAGGGGTATTTTGATAATCATCCGGTGCATAACGAGCCGGGTACGAACCCTGTGAAGGTCGAGAACGACCTTGGTATGATAAAGATTTCCTTGGAGTCTTCTTCCCCTCGTAAGAGATATATGACACATCCTCTCTTTTCTTCTTCAACAAGCCCGAAGATCCGGACGAGGCAGCAACACGAGCAATCTTCCCGGTTCTCAATCCATCTTCGATAGTCTCACCTACCTCGACTATCTCAGCAAATTTTGCTCCAACGAGCAACATGATTCTGTCATAATACTCGGGCTCTTGCACCCGTACAAACACCTCGACAATTTTCTTTTCTGACATATGAGGTCTAACTCTAGCTGCCTCCTTTCGCCACCTATATGCGAATTCTCTATAACTTTCGGTCGACTTCTGCTTCATCTTCTCCAAGAAGTAGCGATCAGGAACGATCTCCACATTATAGGCGAATCGTTCGATGAAGTCCTTAGCCAAAGCGTTCCAGCTAGACCACTGTCTTGTTTCATGAGACGTAAACCATTCTAGAGCCTCTCCGCTCAGACTTCGACTAAAAAGCCGCATTAACAAAGCTTTGTCTCTTCCAACTCCCACGAGTTGGTCACAGTAGGCCCTCAGGTGTGCTAAGGGGTTCCCCGTTCCTCCAAAGATGTCGAATTTTGGCACCTTGAACCCCTCTGGGAGGTCCAAATTCGGATGAATGCACAGGTTTTCGTA
>NW_006238953.1:2660978-2662771 GCF_000226075.1 Solanum tuberosum
GCAAGGGCTGGCTGAGCCACCACGACATCAGTAAGGCCAGGTTCTTCATTGTTGTCACTCATTGCTGCTTTTCCTCTTTGGGAGCTTTGGATGGGAAATGAATCTGTAGGACCTTTTGATCTGGTAAAATAAGGATGATCGGCCAGTGTATCAACACAGATCAATTCTAACGACCCTGTAGAGAAAAACAATTCAAAGGCAAATCTGTTAGTATTAGTTCCGGACGAATAATGCAAGATATCACATAGAAGGCATATAAACACATAAGAGTTGCTTCGTTTGAGGACACGTTAACCCACGAGTGGTGGGGACTAATTTTTTGAACAAGCAGGAATTTGCTCGTTTTTATGTTGAGGTTGGTGACTCAGAAAGGTTAAATTGCGTTTGAGCTAAGGTCTTCTTCCTACATCTCTGGGCATTTGTTGATCTGAATTCAATATTTCCTTGTAGAATAAAAAAACGGGGGAAAAGAAAATTTGAAAAAGATAGGGGCCGGGCCTTGAAAGGCTGCCTACGTATCTCCGGAGGAGAATTCAGGCCCTACGTAGTTTGAACTTGAATTTCTTTCAATTTGAGATGATGAATCTTTTTCTGATATAAGGGTAAGATATGAAAAATGAAGTTTGATTTTTTTTTTTTTTGGGAAACTAAAGACTCGAAGAGTATTTGGACGCACTTTTGATAGTGACTTGATATTTATGCTTAGGGGTTCTAAAAACAATTTGAAAAGGAGTGAGCTAAAATATCTCCAAATAAAGCAACATATTCACACAAACAGTTATAACACATAAACAACTATTGCGCATTCTAAACAAATATGTGACCCTTTTGTGCCAAGGGTAGGCCTAACGATTTGAAGGATGTATAAAGTCATTTGAAACATTTCATTGCTCCCTAAAACCCAAATTACAAAGATTTTATGAATAAGCTGAATGAGGATACATGATAGGGGGTAGGGATATAAATACTCAGTCCCACGCAGGGGTACGATCCTACACTATGCTTCCACGAAAGGTCCTTCGCCTTTGATTTGTTGTCATCTCCGGATGTCCACATTTTGTATTGAATAGTCGTTTGTACAACTCCTTCTTTGACTCTAACAAACTAGCAGAGTCGCCATTTCTGTTGTGCCGTAATTTTCCTAATCTTTAGAAAAATCACTTTTGAAAGGCTCTAAGTATAATTTGATTTAAGAAAAATACTTAGAAAAGAGTCGCCACTTAATTTTTTAAAGAAATTAAGAAAACTTATAATTTTCAAAGATTTAAACAGAAAAAATCATTTGAAAATACCAAAGAAGGTTCGGGGTTCAATTTACACTTCGAGAAGGGTTTAAGCATTCGAAGTGCCCGCTAACATGCGGTTGACCTGCGATTTGACTAAAATATATTTGACTATTTTTTAGAAAAAATGTGATTTAACATAAGAATAATAATTTACAATATTTGGTTAACTTAAAAAAGTTAAATAAATGACACATTTTATTTTTATTTTTATTTTATTTTTAGAGAAAAGGGATACAAAATGATATATTTGACTTGAAATATAAGTTATTAGAAATATTAATAATACTAGATTAATTAGAATTTATTTAATTCATTTTTTGAAATAATAATTTAAACCAATTTAATAAATTAAAGCATGAATATCATTTTGAATTAGTTGACTAAACCTTTTGAGAAAATGATTAAGTAAGTATTATTATTTTTAATTTATTGAAAAGGTTTTGACTAACATTTTTAAAGTTTATTTGATGAAAAATACTTTAACTTAAAACAATTTTAAAATGAGTA
>NW_006238953.1:2665005-2670685 GCF_000226075.1 Solanum tuberosum
TGCTGCTATTATTGAAATTAGAAGGGAAAGAGGGGGTGGGGCCGATTGGTGTACGTTGTTTTGTTGTTATATGTATTGTGAGTTTGGGGAATTAAAAGGGTGGGGTGTTGTTTGAATTGAAATAAAAAGGAGAAAAAAAAAAGCTGCTGCAATTTGTAAATGGGCCCCAAAATTTGACATTTTAAGAGTTGAAATTAGGATTATAGAAATGGGTGTATTTATAAATACAATAGTCAAGTGTATTAAGAACGTTATGTAAACAATTTGGCTAAAATTTAAATGAGATGAACTAATATAATCAATTAACGAACTTCCTAATTTCAATTGAATAAGATAATAAATTTAACTAAACTAAATTACTCAAAGTTAAAACCATAATTTAAACTAAACTAATTTAATAAAAATATTTAAGTAAGAAATAAAATCTTTGAGATGATTTTCCAATATTCATAATATATACTAATTATACATAATTATATAATAATTAACTTAATTATAAACTAATTAACTTAAAATATAAGCTATTAATTAATTTAAACTAAATAACCAAATATTTAAATAAAACTAAAATCCTTTTGACACAATTTTCGACCATTCACAAAATATACTAATTAGACACATAATTATAGAAACTATCATATTTATTATTTTGAAATTTATAAAAATGACAGAACTACTTAAAATGATTTGAAAATTATTTTGAATTTTATAAAACCAATTATTTCAAATCATTTAGAATTTAGGAAGTTCGATGATTAATTTATATTGTGGAGGTCCAAAATTGGGTGAACACCCCTAATGGTGTATAAGCATTTCTTATAATTTAATATTATATTACTTATTAAATTTTAACCATGGTTAAAAAAGTTTGTGAAAGTTATTTATATTGGTGTATATCAAATATAGATATATTATTATATTTTTGACTCTGAAGCAGCTGAAATTCGACTTGGGAAAGGTTCAACAAAACCAGGTCAATGTGAGAGCTTTCGATGGAGTGCAGAGAGACACGATATGGGCAGTAAATTTGGATGTTCAAATGGGGCTTGCAGAATTCAATGTGGAGTTTCAGGTGTTGGACATCAATACCAGCTACAATTTGCTTATGGGAAGACTGTTTATCCACATGGTTGGGGCTGTTCCTTTTACCCTTCACCAACTGATAAAATTTGTTTTGAAGGACCAGGAATTGGTCATTCCTGGTGAGGGGAGTCATTCCGATGGGTATGCGCCAATCGTTGATGAGGTATCTCGAGGTTGCGATTTTTACATGGTGGAGTTGGTAAATGCCACCGGTGATGACTTGGCTCCGCAACCTCCTATGCCTGCCGTGTACAAGATGATTGCTACTGTCATGCTCCAGAATGGTTTCGAACCAGGTTTCGGGTTGGGGAAGCATTTTCAAGGAATTGTTGAGCCTGTCCAAATTCCTACCAAAGGAGCAAAGTTTGGTTTGGGGGTATGTCCCCACGGATGCTGATGAAGCAGAGATGAGGAACAAGAGTATTGATCAAGCATTGGCCAGGCCAATTCCTCATCTGTACCAGTCATTTCCGGTATGAGAAATTGTCAACGATGGTGGTCTCAGGGAAGGAATCTGGGGCCTTTTTGAAGAGATTGATGCGCTCATCGAGGAAGAGGCTGGGACATCAAGCATCCGTGATGCAGAACCTGAGGAGCTATTGCGGAACTGGACCTCCACACCACTCCTGATTTCCCGCTCATGTGGGTAGAAAAGACATGCGTCTTTGTTTGTTTTAAAATTGGTGGTAGTCCGGAAGAGGCACGAGACCCACCCTTTATGCAATTGTTATTTGTTTGAAGCTTTTAAATTCCCTTGTGTTGTTTAAAAAGGCAAAATGGCCCTCGGCCATAGCCAAAGTTTGTGCTTGTCTTTCAATCTAAATGAAAAGCCTCTTTTATCGAAATTTGTTTGTTTACTTATCTGTTTATATTTTACTTTCCTAACTTTGTTTGTTTATGATTTCAGTAATATTAATTTAAAACTTGCCAATGTCATGTCATGTCATGAATCGAGTGAACGAAATGAGGCAGGTGATGATGAGTGTGAGTAATATGAAGAAGAAACTAAGGTTCCCGAATATGTTGCTGAGGAGTTTCGACAATTGGAGAATCAACACAAGCCAAATCTTGAAAAAACTGAAACTGTGAATCTCGGAGATGAGGAATGTGTCAAAGAAGTCAGAATCATTGTCCATCTGACTGAAGCCCAAAGAAGAGACCCGGTTTGTTTACTCAGGGAGTACACTGATGTAGTTGCCTGGTCTTATGAAGACATGCCAGGGCTGAGCACGAATATGGTGTCCCACAAGTTGCCGATCAATCCAGATTTCAGTCCGGTAAAACAAAAGACTCGAAAATTCAAGCCTGAGTTGAGTTTGAAGATCAAAGAGGAGATTAGAAAACAGATTGAGTCTCAAGTAGTGGAAGTGACGCAATAACCGACTTGGTTAGCCAATGTTGTTCCGGTTGCCAAGAAAGACGGAAAGATTAGAATTTGTGTCGACTACAGAGATCTTAACAAAGATAGCCCGAAAGATAATTTTCCATAGCCAAACATTCACATTTTTATTTGATAACTGTGCTAAGCATGAGATGCAGTCGTTCGTAGATTGTTATGCGAGCTATCACCAGATCCTGATGGACGAAGAAGATGCAGAAAAGACATCTTTCATCACGCCCTGAGGTGTATATCATTATCGGGTGATGCCGTTTGGTCTAAAAAATGACGGTGCTACTTACATGAGGGTTATGACAACCATCTTTCACGATATGATTCACAAGGAGATCGAGGTGTATGTAGATGATGTCATAATCAAGTTCCGCGAGAGTTCGGATCACTTGACTCACTTGAGAAAATTCTTTGATCGTCTGCGTCGATACAATTTGAAGTTAAATCCCGCCAAATGTGCTTTTGGGGTGCCAGCTGGCAAGTTGTTGGGATTTATAGTCAGCAGGAGAGGCATTGAGCTTGACCCTTGTAAGGTCAAGGCGATCCAAGAATTACCTCCTCCAAAGACCAAGAAAGAGGTGATGAGTTTTTTGGGAAGGTTGAACTACATCAGCCGGTTCATAGCTCAATCCACCATGGTGTGTGAGCCCATCTTTAAGTTATTGAAAAAAGACGCCTCGACCAAGTGGACCGGAGAATGTCAAACTGCTTTTGATGCCATCAAGAACTATTTGTCCAATCCAAGGGTGCTGGTCCCTCCGCGAGAAGGAAGTTTGTTATTGTTGTATTTGTCGGTCTCAGATAACACATTGGGATGCATGCTTGGTCAACATGATGAAACAGGGAAGAAGGAGCGAGCCATCTATTACTTGAGCAAAAAATTCACTCCCTATGAAGCTCGTTACACTCTGTTGGAGAGGACATGTTGTGCTTTGACTTGGACTGCTCAGAAGTTAAGACATTATTTGTCTTTTTATACCACATACCTTATTTCTAGGATGGACCCGTTGAAGTACATTTTCCAGAAAGCAATGTCGACCGGGAAGTTGGCTAAATGGTAAATGCTTTTGAGTGACTTTGACATTGTGTATGTGACTCAAAAGGCGATAAAAGCACAAGCCTTAGCTGATCATCTTGCGGAGAATCCAGTTGACGAGGAGTATGAGCCGCTCAAGACTTGTTTTCTCAACGAGGAAGTTTCATTTGTGGGTGAAGATATTTCTGAAGCCTACCCTGGTTGGAGATCATTTTTTGACAGAGCGGCGAATCATCAAGGGAAAGGTATCGGAGCAGTCTTGGTGTCAGAATCTGGTCAGCACTATCCTATGGCGGCTAACTTTCGATTTGATTGCCCAAACAACATGGCCGAATATGAAGCTTGTATCCTTGATTTGAAGATGGCCATCGACATGAATGTTCATGAGCTTCTGGTTATTGGAGACTAAGACTTACTGATTCATCAGGTTCAATGAGAATGGGCTGTGAAGAATCCAAAGATCACACTATATGTGCAGTATATACGGAAGTTGTGCAAGAGGTTTCGCAAGATTGAGTTCAGGCACACTCCCAAGACACAGAATGAGTTGGCCGATGCTCTTGCCACCATCGCGTCAATGATTAAGCATCTAGATACAAGTTATATTGATCCAGTGGATATAGAGGTAAAAGAGCAGCCTGTCCATTGTTCACATGTTGAAGCGAGACCAGATGGTTTACCTTGGTATTTTGACATCAAGAAGTATTTAGAGGACGGGACTTATCCTGAGAAAGCAACGTTCAACCAGAAGAAGGCGATACGCCGAATGGCCCTCAATTTCTTTGCAAGTGGGGAAATCCTTTATAGGAGGACTCCAGATTTAGGTCTTCTCAGATGTGTTGATGCTGGTGAAGCTGCAAAGCTTCTGGAACAAATACATGCCGGAGTTTTGTGGTACCTCACATGAATGGACTCACTTTGGCAACAAAGATCCTCCGAGCCGGTTATTTTTGGATGACTATGGAGCATGACTGTTGCAAGTTTGTGCATAAGTGTCATAAATGTCCAGTGCATGGAGATTTGATTCGTGTCCCGCCTCATGAACTCAATGCTATGAGTTCACCTTGGCCATTTGTAGCTTGGGGAATGGATGTCATTGGTCCAATAGAGTCAACCGCCTCTAACGGACACAGATTCATTTTGGTTGCCATTGACTACTTCACCAAGTGGATGGAAGCAGCTTCGTATAAGTCGGTGACCAAGAGGGTTATAAGTTATTTTGTTCGTAACAATTTGATATGCAGGTTTGGAGTACCAGAATCCATCATTACTGATAATGGAGCGAATCTCAACAGTCACTTGATGAGAGAGATATGCGAACAATTCAAGATTACCCACTGAAACTCAACAATGGAGCTGTAGAAGCTGCCAACAAGAACATAAAGAAGATTTTGAGGAAAATGATTGATAATCGCAGAGGTTGGCACGAGATGTTGTCATATGCTTTGTTGGGTTACCGAACGACTGTCAGAACATCAGTTGGAGCTACTCCATATTTGCTAGTATATGGAACAGAAGCAGTTATACCTGTCGAAGTTGAGACACCTTCACTGAGAATCATCCAAGAAGCTGAATTGAGTGATGTTGAATGGGTTCACAAAAGAATTAACTAGCTAACAATGATTGATGCGAAGAGAATGACTGCTGTTTGTCATGGACAACTGTATCAACATAGAATGATTCGTGTTTTCCACAAGAAAGTAAGAGCCAGGATATTTGAAGTTGGCCAGTTGGTTCTCAAACGTATTTTCCCCCATCAGGATGAGTACAAAGGGAAATTTGCACCGAATTGGCAAGGACCCTACATGGTTTGCAAAGTGTTATCTGGAGGTGCTTTAGTCCTGTCGGAGATGGATGGCACCGAATGGCCGAAACCAATCAACTCAGACGCTGTCAAGAGATATTATGTGTGAAGTTTCAATTTGTATTTTCTATCATTTCCTTGTAATCGTTATATTTTCTTGTAATCGCTTCGTTTAAAAATTGTATCCCCTTTGTAATGAACTACGTCTGACCTGAATTCTCAAAATGAGATATGTAGGCGGCCTATGTCCGCCTCGGTCATCTTCTTTATAAATTTCCTATTTTTGTTAATCCTCGAGAGGGGGAACTACGTTTGACCTGATTCCTGCCTCAACGGGATACGTAGGCGCCACAAGGGCTCGGTCATA
>NW_006238953.1:2670703-2680172 GCF_000226075.1 Solanum tuberosum
TTTTTTTTAAATGTTTTCTTTTGTATTGAACTACGTCTGACCTGAATTCTCAAAATGAGATATGTAGGCGGCCTATGTCGGCTTCGGTCACCCCTTTATCCCCTTTTTAATATTTTCTTTTGTATTTAAACTACGTTCGACCTGAATTCTCAAAATGAGATACGTAGGCGGTCTATGTCGGCCTCGGTCACCCCTTTATCCCCTTTTTAATATTTTCTTTTGTATTTAAACTACGTTCGACCTGAATTCTCAAAATGAGATACGTAGGCGGCCTATGTCGGCCTCGATCGTTTTCTTTCTAAATTTTTTATTTTTTATTAATCCTCGAGAGGGGGAACTACGTTTGACCTAATTCCTGCCTCAACGGGATACGTAGGCGCCATAAAAGTTCGGTCATATTTCTCGTAGGATTTCTATTCTTTCTTTACAATAAAAATCAGGACATAATTTTTTGAGAGGGACTAAAAAATTCTCGAGAAGAAGATCTCTCCAACAAAGTCGAGACTGAAGTTACTTTGAAATTTGCAACTAGGACAGAATTTTTGAGAGGATTTCAAAAATTTCATGATTTGATCACCAACAGTTCGAGATAAGCCAAAATAGTTAACGGGGACAGAAATTTTGAGGTTGGCCTCAACATTTCAATAAGATTCATCGGCAGTTTGGAACAACTTTGAATACTTCCCAACAAGCAATCAGATAGACCTCGAGGCATCAACCTCAAAGACGTTCATTAAGCTTGACGTGACATGACACTTGACAGTGAGTTTTCCAAGCATTATTTTTGAAAATCTGTTATCCTTAAAAAAAATTCCTTCGCTTTTCAATTATTTTTGCATAAAAATGTTTTGTCTTATCTATCAAGAAGCGGGAGATCGGAGAATCAATCGAGATAACAAGTCAAGAAGCAGACAACCGAAGAGATCGACACAAATCAGTTCATTTTTAAACTAACAATTTTTTGTGGACGCAGGTCTATAGGTTGCCTCAAAATCAGCATATTCTTCCATTCAATGAATATGGAGAAATTAAAAGGGCGGAGAACTCCCCAAAATTGACAATTTTCTGTGGATGCAGGAAATATTCTATGCTTCTTATGACAAAGAGTTGAGAATATAAGTAGCATTATTTCATTCATTTCCCGACAGGGCGAAGTCCATAATGAACGTGCAACTATGTTCAGAAATGGAATAGATGAGAACCTCGAGGAAAGACACGTTACTATTTTTCATCAACTAAAAATACCTGGAAGACGTTCATCTACATTATATTATCAGATATGATAATATTCTTATCCTGAAAGCTATTTATATTGCATTATCGAATGAGATGATACCACTACTCTAAGAGTCAATCATATCGTATTGTCGATTGAGACGATACCACTACCCGGAGAGTCAATTATATCGTATCATCAAATGAGATGATACCACTACTCCGATGGTCATTTTTATTGTATTGTCAATTGAGACGATACCGCCACCCAGAAACTACCCAGAAGATCACTTGTGTTGCTCGGTGAAACACTATCTTCATTCGGTATCGGGGATGGCATCATCAGAAAAGAAGTCATGCATTGCAAGAGAAAGAATTCATGCATTGCTAGAAGAGTCATACATCGCAAGAGAATGATTCATGCATCGCGGGAAAGGAATTCATGCATTGCAAGAGAAGATTCATGCATCGCGAGAAAAAGGATTCATGCATTGTAAGAGAAGGATTCATGCATCACGGAAAAGAAGTCATGCATCGCGGGAAAGAGATTCATGCATTACAAGAGAAGATTCATGCATCGCGAGAAAAAGGATTCATGCATTGTAAGAGAAGGATTCATGCATCACGGAAAAGAAGTCATGCATCGCGGGAAAGAGATTTATGCATAGCAAGAAGAAGAAACCACGCATGACAAGAGAAAAAGTCATGCATCGCGGGAAAGAGATTCATGCATTACAAGAGAAGATTCATGCATTGCAAGAGAATACTCATGCATCGCGGGAAAGAGATTTATGCATCCCAAAAAAGGAGTCATGCATTGCAAGAGAAAAGAGTCATGCATCGCAAGAGAAATGAGTCATGCATCGCGAGAGAAAAGTTATGCATCGCAGGAGAAAGATTTACCCATCACAAGAAAATCAACATCAACTGCATCATTTTTCTTTGCAAAAACAACATCAAGAGAACCATCAACAACGAGATTAAGAGAACCGTCAACTTATTACATCAGCTTATTTTATTGCTTTGACATCAAAGGAAGAGTACATTGACGATTATATTGCAAATATGAGACACAAGCTTTATTTGCTTTACGTCAAACTCGATGGAGTTGACGTCAAATGTTCAAGGAGAACAATTAAGTGTCGACACGGTAAAAGACACTGTCTCCCATTTGAATTGCATTTTCATGCTAATGAATTTTATCTTAGTCTTTGTCGAGAGCATCCGAAAGGATGAATTCTCCTAAACAAACCACAAGTGCAGACGACATAAAAAAGGATGCAACACAACTTGGACATGTGGAGTGCCAAACTCTTAGGACGCGAGCAGAGGAGCGACTTCCACCACAATCAAACCACACCCCTATCAGAAGGCATGTGGGTTTTTCTTAGATTTATTGGTTCCGGTTTCGTATCCGGAAAATTTTGGGTTCATCGGAAGCAACTTTCCAATCTGAGGGACAATGCGCCAAGAGCATAGTAAATTATGTCCGTGTAAATTCTTAATTATGGGTGTGAAGCACGCCACATTCACGACTAAGAGTTTACAAGCCTCCTTTTCATACTCGACTTATTTGTCACTCCTCCAGAACTAAATGTTACCTTGCATAATAGATTTCATTTTCAACCGATCGAGTCGAACTACAAGCAGCCTAATTCCCTAAGTTGAGGGATATGTAGGCGGGATCAGCGTTGAAAACTCGGCTGTACTCCGACATTCTAGCTTAAATCTCACTCACGAGCGTTTCGGTCCCTCCATAATTTGATACTGGGATGGCTTTGAATTCTTTCAGAATCGTGCGTCAAATCAAGCGTATCGAATACAAATGGCCTGAATTCTCATGTAGCCTAAGATATGTAGGAAACCCCATTTTTGGGGTTCGGCCATAATTCCTAAAGTCCGTAACAAAATCTTTTTCCAAAAAGATGAAGATATGGTCGGTCAAAATTAGATTTGTCATTTTATCTTCCTTGAATTTCTTGCATCAATCCAAGTAAAATGAGGGCAGTTGTTGACACCCAATTTTGACCCTCCCCAATATAAATTAATCATCGAGCTTCTTCCATTTTAAACGATCTAAAATAATTAGTTTTATAAATTTCAAAAATAGTTTGCAAGTTATTTTAAATAAATTATGTCACTTATTATAACTTTTACTTATATTTTACATATTTATATATATAATTAATGTATTTTATGAACATTCGAAAATCGTCTCAAAAATATTTAGTTTTACTTAAATATTTGGTTAATTAGTTTAGTTATATAATTGTTTATGTTTTGACTTAATTAGTTTATAATTAAGTTAATTATTTTATTTCGTTAAGATTAAGAAGCTCGTAAATTAATTATACTAATTCGTTCTATTTGAATTTTAACCAAATTTGTCAATCGAGCTCAATTTGGTTAAATCCCAAATCCCAATCTCCCACAATTGAACTCAAAGGCAGGGGCGGCTGGTAAGGGTTGTAAAAAAGTCCTTGGCCTTAGGCCCCCAATTTTAGGGGCCCCATTTTTTAGTTAATTAGGTAGGATTTGATTAAAAAAAATATATTAGAACTAAGACAATAAATGCAAACGCCCCACTTTTTAGTTAATTAGGAAAGATTAAATTTTAAAAAAATAAATTGTTAAAGCTAAGTCAATAAATGTAAACGGCTAAATGAAGTGATAGTCATAGATATGACTATGACTTTTTAACTTTCCAATAAAAAATTTTGTACTTTTTTTAAATGTACAAGTTATCTCTTTTTTTTTAACTTATTTTTTTTCTAATTTTTTTTTATATATTCTATCCTCCTCCCTTCTATTTCTTCTCACTTTCTCTTTTCTAATCTTACATCTCTCTCTTATTCAAAGCTAAAAAATTTACTTGTTCTATTGATAGTTTATATTTTAAATTTGGAGAAAACTATAGTGCAGCAGCCCGATTCATTTTTGGAAATCAAGTCTTCATAGCTATTGAATTCGGTAATATCATTCTAATTTCTAATATTATTTTTGTTTTGTGTCTTATGTTTAATATATTTTTTATTTGATATTGTAAATAGTGTTTAAAATATTTGTTAGATTTTAATATCTCAACTAGAAAATAGATTTGAACAATTTGAAGTATACGAAAATATTTTTGATTTTCTATTTAGTGGGAAAAACTTGAGATCATTAGATGATGAGAATTTTAAAAAATATTGTCTTAATCTTGAATGTTCCTTAAAACATAATACTCACTCCGATATTGACGGTTTAGACTTATTTTCTGAATTAAAAGTGTTAAGGGAAGTCATAAAAGTAGAAGACAATACTCTAATTGAGATACTCAATCAAATAAAAAGACTTGATTCTTTTCCAAATGCTTACATTATTTATAGAATAATGTTAACAATTCTCGTAACAGTCGCCTCAGCCGAAAAAAGTTTTTCAAAATTATAAATAATAAAATCTTATTTAAGATCGACAATGTCTCAAGAAAGATTAAGTGGTTTGGCTATATTATCGATTGAAAAAGAATTATTAGAATGGCTATATTAGAATGGCTATATTGTCCAGATTTTCATGAACTAGTTGGTACATTTAAAATGTTTTGGCTAGACTTTGGACTTAAGGATTTCTTTTACTCACAATTTTACTACAATTGGTTCTTTGTTGGAGTTAGCTTATTTATATCAAAGTTCATATAACAATTTTTATCTCCCCATTGCAGCAAGTAATCCATTACATACAAAATAGCCCTGTTTTATGTTTAAGAATTAGCATGTTTATAATTAATCTCTATCTATATGTTCATAATGCTACTCCCATTGAAGTCTCTAATGTGGAGTCTCTTTTTTTTTTGTTTTTTGTGGATTGTCTTCGTAGTTGATTTAATTAAGTCATATCTCCCTCTATGTGTTACCATTGTACATGTATAAAGTTGATGAGTTTATGTCCGCAACTGCTCTTTATTTGCAAATAATATTGAATTATCCATATTAACTTTTCCCTTGTTTGCTCTAATGTGATATTGGCGGAGTTCAATCGGGACTCTCTCCTTCACTCCTTTTTTTTGAGTCGGCCTTCATCTTTGTTCGAGTTTCAAAAGCTTCCACAAAACAGTACGCAGACACAAAAGTCTCAGAAAGCTGAAACAGGCGGAGATACAGCCTGTATACATTGATATACATCGATATACATTCATATACTGGTTGAAAAGTGTGAAAATACAGGGCTGAGGTGACATATAGACATTCGGAAGCAAGAGATACATGAAAAGAGCTAATATATATGCTTATATACACTAATATACAGACAATATAAACAAAAAACGGGATTGAGTAAAATCCCCAGAAAGTGCAGCGAATTTGGCCCAAAAAAGAGGCCCAAATTCAATTTCTAACTTATTTAATTGTGTGATTATTTATTTATTTGTTTTCTTTTAAATTGCGACTTAATTTAATTAAATTCCCCAAAAGATAAACCATATTCTTTGTGTTAGTTTTCTTTAAAAATAATTCATTTTATCAACTCCTATGCTCATTCAAATATTTTAGTCAAGAACTTTCACTCATCTTTAATTAGATTAAAATAATGTCCTGGTTTGTCTACCAAGTTGGTTCGAATTATTATTTCTAAAATATGACATAAATAAATTTGTAATTAATCTAGTTTTATTAAAATTCTAATAACTTGTATTTCGAGTCAAATGTTCTATTTTGGATCTCTTTCTCTAAAAAATAAAATAATAAAATGTGTCATTTATTTAATTCTTTTCATAATCAAATATGGTATAAGTTATTATTTTTTATGTTAAATTATTTTATTTTATTTTTTCTTAAAAATAAGTCAATATATTTAGTCAAGTCGCAGGTCAACCGCATGTTAGCAGACACTTCGAATGCCTAAACCCTTCTCGAAGTGTAAATTGAACCCCGAACCTTCTTTGGTATTTTCAAATGATTTTTTTTTCTGTTTAAATCTTTGGAAATTATAAGTTTTTTCTTAATTTCTTTAAAAAATTAAGTGGCGACTCTTTCTAAGTATTTCTCAAATTGTTTTATACTTAGAACATTTCAAAAATTGATTTTCTGAATACAGTCAAATTCCGACACAACAGAAATGGTGACTCTGCTGGGGATTCAATTAGGTTCTAACCATAATGGCTTGACTCTCTTTGACTATTTGCTAATATTTGTTGAATTGTTTTTACCTCATATGTGCCTTATTTGCTTAAATGGTGATATCAACTGTCATTGCATGCATATCATTTATTCCGTCAAATGACATTTTTTTCTTTATTTCACTTAAAGGACGATTATGCGGGCCGCAGTCGTTCGTTAACCAAATTGTTCTCGGGGCACCCTGACGAATGTAGTTGGCTACTGGATAGTCAACGGTCGTTAATTGTCCCAACCCAAGTAGTCCGCTTGGGTCACCTATCCACTATAAATAAAGCTCACTCTTAGTCAAACTAGGATAGGGCTGAACTTAATCCCAAAATTTAGCGCATTTTGAACTAAGATGACCCAACACCCAAGGCGTGTGGGAGTGTCTAATTATTTGTATGTTTTTGTAGATGGCTAAGCAACACTTGAGTTTCAAAATGGTCACCGAGACGCCAAACCTCCTCCGTGTATGGTGGTACAATCTCAACGCATATCAGACAAGAGAACTCTCCATTCACTTAGGTCACCTCCCGTCAATAATGAATTTCAGAGTCTGGCCTAAGTTCATTGAGGTGGTCACTCGATTTTGGGATGATGAGAGGATGGTGTTTCGCTTCGGAGATGTTGAAATGACACCAACTGTTGAAGAAATCAGGGATTGCCTAGACAATGTCGGAATGTGCCAGAAAAGGAAAAATCATCCAGATCACCACATTTTACTACCAGATAAGTCGACCAGCACAGAATTGAAGAACATGTTGTTACTAGTAAATGCAGACTGGCTAGACACCTCGAGTATTTCGTTTCTAAAATTCTATGAACGATGGGGACACGAGAACTATTATAAGAATTTTCCAAATGAGTTTCTCAGTCGCAATAGTTGGAGTCAAACTCAAACCTTAGCATTTGTTGTATGCCTCTTAGGGACGATGGTATTTCCTAAAGGCGAAAGGAATGAAATTGATACTCGAATTGTCATGGTTACACACGCCATCTTCGAGGGTGTTGGTAAGAAAGGGCAAGTTAAGAAATACTTCAACCTAGCCCCGATCATTTTGGCAGACATCTACCGATCTTTGGGTCAATGCAAAAACGGGTTTCCATTTTTTCAAGGTTGTAATATTTTGCTACAGTGGTGGATGTCTAAACATCTAGTGAAGACATACGAGACTCAGAAACAGAAATTGGCCGAACCACAAAAAGAAAGCCGCCTTGACCATTACGAGTTTCATTTGAGCAACAACAGGTTCAAGATCCACAGCACTAGGGAATCATGGGCCAAAGTCTTCCATGACATAAAAGATGAAGACGTACAATGAATGTTTCAAGATTTCATGTCAGAAAAAATAGCTATTCAGGGGGCTAAGTGTCCTTTCCTAATCCTTCCTGGCATTAGAGGGGTACGACCTTACAATCCTAGCAGGGTAATGCGGCAATTCGGCAGAAGACAGATTCTACCTTTCAAAGGAGACACTAGCCGCTACGTCTTTGACTACAACGGGTGCGACAAGATACCTTACGCCAAGGATATTTGTCAAGAATGGGCGGGACAGGTCAACCTAAAAGAGAGCATGGCAAAAAACATATATGAAGCCGGGTATGTGGATGAATACAAAAAATGGTTGCAGGATGATCTGCGTGGTACACTTGACCCGACGCCACGCACGGGCCGACAGATTGAAGATGTCCAGGTAAGGCTCCAAATCCAAGCCTATCATTTTCAGCAGGAATGGGACCGAAGAGAGCAAGAGTTTCAACGTAGGGAACAAGACTCCAAGAGAAGTATGACAAGAATGAGTTGGACCATCAACGCCGACATTCAGAGGACGCCAAAGTCATAGCTCAGTTGAAGCAGGAGTTACAAAGAGCCAGGCAATGCATGTCAGAACTAGATGATAGCATGGAGCAACAGATTCAGTCGGTTGAAAGGTTCAAACATCAAGAAGGGGCTCGGTTGGCTAGAGATCACCTATGGGCGAACAGATATGCTATGTGGGAAGAGGTCAGCATTGCCAAGAGGACCAGACTTGGTGAAGGATCAGGATGAGCTTAGAGTTTGTTATCATCCCCTGCGTGGGATTGCTTTATTTGTACTTTGTTTTGTAATTTATTTTCTGAACTCTTTTCCCCAATTTTATGTTTAACGAACATTTTTGAATGCTATTAATGAAATATTTTGGGGATAATGAATTGGCTTAAAAAGACATACACATCCTTCAATTCGCTAGGCCTACCCTTGGCACAAAAGGGTCACATGCACGTTTAGGGCGCAATATTTGTCTGTTTACTTGTGTGCTTTAACTGTTTGTATGGTATGTTGCTTTGAATGAGGACATTTTAGCTCATTCCTTGTCAAAAATTTGAAAAATGTAAAATACAAGTCACTACCAAAATGTCCGACCAAAACTCCATCAGTCTTAAATTTCTCAGTCATAAATAAAATCCTACTACCAAATCATAAAACACTACTCTATTATCTCAGGAAAGGTAAAATTGCTGGTAAGATGGAAAAAAGGAAAGGTATCGACATAGAGCTAATTGAAGAGGATTTGAGGATGAAATTACAACAGCTCAGACAAGAGATCCAAGAAACTAGAAAAAGGAGAATAGAAAGTGGAGTTTGCCACCGCAATCGCACGAACAGCAAATGCGGCACTAGACGCGGAATTGGCAGCAAAGATGACAAAATGTGCTGTTATAGATGAAGAGACAGTTACTGTGCGGAAGAAGCGCGATGCCCTCAAAAATATAACTGTGATGCTTCAGAAGCCACTTGGAAAACACTCTTTCTTCAACCAAGAGGCCAACATCGGTGGTCCCGAAGACACCGGACCTGAAGCTACTGAAGAAGATACTGGGGAGGAAATTGTCTATAGGCCTCCTGTTCAGGGACGATGAAGGGAAGGAAATGAGAAAACCACCCCCGCAGCATATGAGTTTACCCCCCGTGAGTAATGCGACAATCGGAAGAAGAATGGCTTGGATGGAGGCACATTTTATCTTTTAGGAGCTTTATTGTCTGTTTTTTTTTACTTTCCTTGTAATCTTCAAGAAATGAATGAATAAAAATGAAACTTCCTTTGTATTCGAACTACGTAAGGCCTGAATTCTCCTTC
>NW_006238953.1:2680364-2680549 GCF_000226075.1 Solanum tuberosum
CTGAGTCACTAGCCCCAAAATAAAATGAGCAAATTCCTGCTTGTTCAAAAAATTAATCCCCATAACTCGTGGGTTAACGTGTCCTCAAACAAAGCAACTCTTATGTGTTTATATGCCTTCTATGTGATATCTTGCATTATTCGTCCGGAACTAATACTAACAGATTTGCCTTTGAGTTGTTTTTC
>NW_006238953.1:2681102-2682390 GCF_000226075.1 Solanum tuberosum
AGGAGCTGAACTGCATTCCTGAGGTCGCCGGGTTGAGTTATGAGGACCTGTGCATTCATCCGAATTTGGACCTCCCGGAAGGGTTTAAGGTGCCAAAATTCGACATCTTCGGAGGAACGGGGAACCCCTTAGCACACCTGAGGGCTTACTGTGACCAACTTGTGGGAGTTGGAAGAGATGAAACTTTGTTAATGCGGCTTTTTAGTCGAAGTTTGAACGGAGAGGCTCTAGAATGGTTTATGTCCCATGAAACGAGACAGTGGTCTAGCTGGAACGTTTTGGCTAAGGACTTCATAGAACGATTCGCCTACAATGTGGAGATCGTTCCTGATCGCTACTCATTGGAGAAGATGAAAACGGAAGCCGACCGAAAGCTATAGAGAATTCGCATATAGATGGCGAAAAGGAGGCAACTAGAGTTAGACCTCCTATGTCAGAAAAGGAATTGTCGAGGTGTTTGTGCGGGTGCAAGAGCCCGAGTATTATGACAGAATCATGTTGCTCGTTGGAGCATAATTTGCTGAGATAGTCAAGGTAGGTGAGACTATCGAAGATGGATTGAGAACCGGGAAGATTGCCCGTGTTGCTGCCTCGCCCGGATCTTCGGGCTTGTTGAAGAAGAAAAGAGAGGATGTGTCCTCTATCTCTTACGAGGGGAAGAAGACCCCAAGGAAATCCTTATCATACCAAGGTCGTTCTCGACCTTCACAGAGTTCATACCCGGTTTGTTATGCACAAGCTGATTACCAAAGTACCCCTCCCCTCAATGACCAAAATACCCCTCCTCCCAGTTATCAAAATACTCCCCCTCCTAAGCTACCAAACTTCCCCTACTATCTACCAAACTCCCTCTCCAGTTTACCAGACTCCATCTCATCACTACCGAAATGCCGCTCCTAACTGTGCCAACATTCAGACAAATTACCAAAACGTCTCCCCCAATGTACCAAACCCCAGCTCCACTTTACCA
This sequence comes from Solanum tuberosum, assembly GCF_000226075.1. Lineage (NCBI taxonomy): Eukaryota > Viridiplantae > Streptophyta > Magnoliopsida > Solanales > Solanaceae > Solanum > Solanum tuberosum. Next base: position 2,682,073 of record NW_006238953.1, read on the forward strand.
AAATACCCCCTCGAACTACCAAGCTCCACAACCAAATTACCAAACCAGCTCATATCCCAGATATCGAGCCCCCCACCCGAATGCTCCAAATTATCGCCAAATGCCTCCCCCTCAACAGGGCAATTATGATCCCTCCCATCCCAGATTTGAGAAGAAGCCTGCTAGAATTTTCACTCCGCTTATTGAAAGTTGACCAAAGTTGTTTGAGCGATTAACCGCAGCAGGATATCTTCATCCAGTGGGGCCCAAGCCGGTTGACACTAGCTCAAAGTTCTACAGACCTGATCAGAGGTGTGCGTATCACTCCAACAGTGTTGG
>NW_006238953.1:2682732-2683561 GCF_000226075.1 Solanum tuberosum
TTCAAGGCATGACTAGATCCGGCAGGTGCTACACACTGGAAGAGTTGGCTCAAGGGGGGCAAAAGAAGGACCAAGCAAAAAGGCCGATCAGTGAAGCCGAAGCTGAGAAGTTCTGGAGAAAAATGCAACCAAAAGATTATTCGATTGTGAAGCATCTAGAGAAGACGCCGGCTCAGATTTCTGTGTGGGCTTTATTGATTAGTTCGCAGTTGCACAGACAAGCTTTGATGAGAGCTTTGGATGACACTTATGTGCCTGTGGGTACTAACAGCGACAATCTAGCAGCCATGATAAACCAGGTTATTCGGGGACATCGAATTAGCTTTTGTGACGAAGAATTGCCCTTTGAAGGGAAGATGCACAACAAAGCTCTGCACATCACTATCAAATGCCGGGACAAAGTTATGAATCGCGTTTTGGTCGACGATGGGTCCGGTCTCAATATTTGCCCACTTTCGACTCTAAGGCAGCTGAAATTTGACTTGGGAAAGCTTCACCAGAACCAAGTCAATGTGAGGGCCTTTGATGGAGTGCAAAGAGACACATTGGGTGCAGTAAACTTGGATATTCAGGTGGGTCCTGCAGAGTTTAATGTGGAGTTCCAGGTGTTGGATATCAACACTAGTTACAACCTGCTTCTAGGAAGACCGTTTATCCATATGGCCGGGGCTGTGCCGTCTACCCTTCACCAACTGTTGAAATTTGTTTGGAAGGACCAGGAATTGGTCATTTATGGTGAAGGGAGCCATTCCAATGGGTATGCACCGATCGTTGATGATATCTCTCGAGGTTGTGATTTCTACACGGTGGAACTGGTAAATGCCACCGG
>NW_006238953.1:2686949-2693008 GCF_000226075.1 Solanum tuberosum
GTTGATGCTAGTGAAGCTGCAAAGCTTCTGGAACAAGTACATGCCGGAGTTTGTGGTACTCACATGAATGGGCTTACTTTGGCGAGGAAGGTCCTTCAAGCCGGTTATTTTTGGATGACTATAGAACATGATTTTTGCAAGTTTGTGCAGAAATGTCATAAATGCCAAGTGCATGGAGATTTGATTCGAGTGCCACCTCACGAACTTAATGCTATGAGTTCACCTTGGCCATTTGTAGCTTAGGGCATGGATGTCATTGGTCCGATAGAGCCAGCCGCCTCTAACGGACACAGATTCATTTTGGTTGCTATCGACTACTTCACCAAGTGGGTGGAAGCAGATTCGTATAAGTCGGTGACCAAGAAGGTTGTAGCTGATTTTGTTCGCAACAATTTGATATGTAGGTTTGGAGTGCCAGAATCCATTATTACTGATAACGGAGCGAATCTCAACAGTCACCTGATGAGAGAGATATGTGAACAATTCAAGATTACTCACCAGAACTCAACCGCCTATCGTCCTCAAATGAATGGAGCCGTAGAAGCTGCCAACAAGAACATAAAGAAGATTTTGAGGAAGATGATTAACAATCGCAGAGGTTGGCATGAGATGTTGCCATATGCTTTGTTGGGTTATCGAACGACTGTCAAAACATCAGTTGGAGCTACTCCATATTTGCTAGTTTATGGAACAGAAGCAGTTATACCTGCAGAAGTCAAAATACCTTCATTGAGAATCATCCAAGAAGCAGAATTGAGTGATGCTGAATGGCTTCGCAAGCGGATCGACCAGTTAACCTTGATCAATGAGAAGAGAATGGTTGCGGTTTGTCATGGTCAACTTTATCGACAGAGGATGATCCATGCTTTCCACAAGAAAGTAAGATCCAGAACATTCGAAATTGGTCAGTTAGTCCTTAAACGCATTTTCCCTCATCAGGAGGAGTACAAAGGGAAATTTGCACCGAATTGGCAAGGACCCTACATGGTTCGCAAAGTGTTATCTGGAAGTGCCTTGGTCCTATCGGAGATGGATGGCACCGAATGGCCGAAACCAATCAACTCAGATGCTGTCAAGAGATACTATGTGTGAAGTTTCAGTTTGTATTTTCTTGTCATTCCCTTGTAATCGTTCTATTTGCTTGTAATTGCTTTGTTTAGAATTTTATCCCTCTTGTAATGAACTACGTCTAACCTGAATTCTCAAGAATGAGATACGTAGGCGACCTATGTCGGCCTCGGTCACCCCTGTCTCCCCTTTAAATACTTCTTTGTATTTGAACTACGTTCGACCTGAATTCTCAAGTCTCCCCTTTAAATACTTCTTTGTATTTGAACTACGTTCGACCTAAATTCTCAAGAATGAGATACGTAGGCGGCCTATGTCGGCCTCGGTTGCTTTCTTTGTAATTTTCTTATTTTTGTTAATCCTCGAGAGGGGGAACTACGTTCGACCTGATTCCTGCCTCAACGGGATACGTAGGCGCCAAAAGGGCTCGGTCATATCTCTCGGTCAATCGGGACTCTCTCCTTCACTCCTTTTTTTTGAGTCGGCCTTCATCTTTGTTCGAGTTTCAGAAGCTTCCACAAAACAGTACGAAGACACAAAAGTCTCAGAAAGCTGAAACAGGCGGAGATACAGCCTGTATACATTGATATACATCGATATACATTCATATACAGGTTCAAAAGTGTGAAAATACAGGGCTGAAGCGACATATAGACATTCGGAAGCAAGAGATACATGAAAAGAGCTAATATATATGCTCATATACACTAATATACAAACAATATATACAAAAACGGGATTGAGTAAAATCCCCAGAAAGTGCAGCGAATTTGGCCCAAAAAAGAGGCCCAAATTCAATTTCTAACTTATTTAATTGTGTGATTATTTATTTATTTGTTTTCTTTTAAATTGCGACTTAATTTAATTAAATTCCCCAAAAGATAAACCATATTCTTTGTGTTAGTTTTCTTTAAAAATAATTCATTTTATCAACTCCTATGCTCATTCAAATATTTTAGTCAAGAACTTTCACTCATCTTTAATTAGATTAAAATAATGTCTTGGTTTGTCTACCAAGTTGGTTCGAATTATTATTTCTAAAATATGACATAAATAAATTTTTAATTAATCTAGTTTTTGTTAAAATCCTAATTGACCAAGTTGTTTCAATTGAGACCCAATTTTCCAAAAAAATTAAAAATTATTCTTTATTTAACTATATTTTTTCAAAGTTAATCTAATAATGTAAATTATTATTATAACTACTTACTTAGTCATTTTCTCAAAAAAGGGTAGTCAATTAATTAAAAAATGATTTTTATGCCTTAATTTATTAAATTGGTTTAAAAAATGAATTAAATAAATTCTAATTAATCTAGTTTTATTAAAATTTTAATAACTTGTATTTCGAGTCAAATGTTCTATTTTGGATCTCTTTCTCTAAAAAATAAAATAATAAAATGTGTCATTTATTTAATTATTTTCTTAATCAAATATGGTATAAGTTATTATTTTTTATGTTAAATTATTTTATTTTATTTTTTCTAAAAAATAGTCAAATATATTTTAGTCAAGTCGCAGGTCAACCGCATGATAGCGGACACTTCGAATGCCTAAACCCTTCTCGAAGTGTAAATTGAACCCCGAACCTTCTTTGGTATTTTCAAATGATTTTTTTTTCTGTTTAAATCTTTGGAAATTATAAGTTTTTTCTTAATTTCTTTAAAAAATTAAGTGGCGACTCTTTCTAAGTATTGCTCAAATTGTTTTATACTTAGAACATTTCAAAAAGTGATTTTCTGAATACAAACAAATTACGACACAACAGTGAAAAATTTTGAATTTTGGAATTGGGCCTTGGTCTACCCGTTGGTCATCCGTTCCCCCCATTTTGAAAAACCTGATATTTCCTTCTCTAAATACCCCCTCCTCCGCTCATATCAAGGGGTGTGGTACTTCACTGGTAGAAGGATAGAGAGAATCATAGCATAAAAAAAAAGATAAAGAAATTTCATGTTTGCAAACAGAGAGTCGGTATTTGAACCGAAACATTCAGCTTCAAAAGGATTGGAGTTTTCTTTTAATTCCATTTCTCCTTTCTCGCCTCGTCGAAGTTTGCCTGAGTTATTGGAATCTCGTTGTGGTCGTGGAAAGCTCCATTCAGCTCGCTCGGTCCCCGTTTGTTGCCCAAAAAGAGGTTATTTCTTTCCTTAGTTCTGTTCTACTTGCTTTGGCCATTTTAGGCTATCTATTTATATGTTCCTAAGTCATATTTTAGCTTTTCATGTAGAATGGTTGATTGTTTTAGTTAAATTCTCTACTCTTGTTGAAATCTTGACTATTGTTCTATTAAAGTATGGCTGAAAAGATTTAGTGTTTTGTTTGTTTTGGTAGGTTGTTGGCATCTTTGTTGCTTCTGTTACCTTAAGTGTAGAATTTGCTTTGTTTTTCTTAGTTTATCTTTTGTTATTTATCGTGTCGTCTGTCACTGCTTACATGTTATCTTCATGATCAAGTATTGCAAATCTGATTTGGGAGTTGTATTTTAGCTTCGATAAAGTATGTCAATCTATCTTGAGATTTTTTCTTAGCTCTTAGTATCTTGTTTTAGCCTTTGTAGTGTGCGTTGACCATCATGTGTTCCCCCTGTTAGCTTAGCCTCCCTTTTTAAAAAATAAATAAAATAATAATAATAATAATAATATTTTTTTAGAAGCATGTAGTGTGCGTTGACCAATTTTTATTATCTATTTGTTGCTTATAGCCCATCGTGTCATCACTTTCTCTAATCTGTTACTTCATACTTTTATTTAACATTACAATTCAATTACATGTTTTATCTCTACTTAAATGTTGTATGCTGCCAAGTATTTCATTCTAATCTTATCTTTTTTTCTCGCATGTGAAAACTCGTCCAAATCCTCATGGATTACATCTCTTTTCCTCGCATTTTCCTATTGGGCCTTTATGGCCCAATATTCTTGTTCATCGAGTCAGCCATCAAGAAACTAAAATACAGGTTGAAGATGATAAGTATGCTGAAAATTAAATTTTCAAGCTCCGAAAGAGTCAAAAACAGGTTGATATACCTATTGTATATAGTCGGAATATATAGAATACAGGTCCAAAACGTGAAAACACAGGTGAAAAGTGCAGAAATACGAAGTTCAAATAAAATTACAGGTCCGGGAGTTTGAGAATTAGCGATATACATGGCGTATATTTCAAATATACACTTTGTGTATATCATGATCAAGAAAGATGGAAAAAGGGCCAAAGCCCAATAATTATTACTTCATTTTTTTTGCAGATTTGAAAATTTGGGCAAAAGCCCAAATTCAATATATTCCTCTTAAGTTATTTGATTATCTATTTGATGATCAACTAACGTTTTTTTTATTTTTATGGTTGAATTTAATTAATTCCCAAAGACAGCCATTTCGCTTTTATATTCAACAAAAAAAAAAAAAAAAACATAAACATTATTTCATACATATTCTTATTACCTAGTTTTTATTTTAATTTTGGTATTGTCAACACTTAGGTTATTTCTTTTTAGAAAAATTCTCCATTTGGTTCATTTCCCCTTAAGATAATTAAATGACAATAATAAAAAATAAAATGATGGAAATAATAATAGTAATAAGTAAATAAAGAATAAAAGATAAATAAATGAGTTCATTTACTTAGTTAAAATTTAAAAAATAAGTTAAAATAAATGAGTTCTTTTACTTAGTTAAAAATTTCAAAATTTAGTTAAAATAAATGAGTTCTTTTACTTAGTTAAAATTTCAAAATTAGTCAAAGTCGTTATGAGTTTTTTTTTTCTTTTTTACTTGGCTAAAATTTTAAAATTAGTAAAAATAATTTTTAGTCAAATCACCGGTCAACCGCAAATTAACGGGCATTTCGATGGCCTAACACCTTCTCGAAATGTACATTGAACTTCGAACCCTTTTATTTTCAATTGATTTTATCTGTTCAAATCTTTTGAAAACCTTAAGTTTTTTTCTTGATTTTTACTTTTAAAAAATAAAATTAAGTGGCGACTCTGTCCTTTTGGAAATTTGATTTCTCTTAAATCATAAGTTTGATCGATTTTCGAAAACTAAGTTATTTTTTCTTTTATTTATATTTTCGAGTAAAACAGAAATGGCGACTCCACTGGGACTTAATTAAGTTCTAACCATAAGATTTGACTTATTTGATTGATTGTTATTAACTGTTGAATCGTTTATTTGCGCTAAACGTGTTTAATTTTTTTTTTTATAACTGTCATTGCATTTATGGCATCTTCCTATTATATGTATAGTATATTAAGGACGGTTTCTGCATAATTGCAGCCGAACTTTTTATACTCAACCTTTTTTCGGAAGGATCGGCAATTTGTTGGTACATCTTGCGTCCAATGGTTGTCGTGAATTCCAGCCTAAGTTGTCCACTTGAGTTCCCGATCTTTCAAAGCTACTCTTAGTCAACTAGCGTAGAGCGAAATCAAATCCCAATTTTTAGCGCATTTTGAACTAGGTCGACCCAACACCCAAGGCGTACTGGGCCCATTAGAAGCCCACCTTGTGTCTATTTAGCCCATTTGCCAATAAAAAGACAATTATACTGATGTGTTTTAATTGAAGGATGTATATGTCATTTTTAAACAAATCAATTATCAAGTAGGGGTGGGGGTTAACTTACATTTGTTTGTTTTTCTTGTAGGATGAATTCGACATTTGAGCCGTTGCGAACCCGAATGGTGACTATACCTGATCCTTACCTTCAAGTTTGGTGGAAATTCATGAACAAGGAAGATAAGAAAAAAGTTCAAAAACACATAGGCCATCTCCCGTCACTGATGGAAATGGTAGCTTACCCCGACTTGATTGGAACAATGATGAAGTTTTGGGATAACGACAACATGGTATTTCGATTTGGGGAAGTAGAGTTGACCCCGACTATAGATAAAGTTCTTGCAAGTTACGAGAACGTCGGCATGTGCAACAAGAGGAAACACCAACCTGATACTGATCTTCTCTTTCCAAAAGTATGGGATTTTA
>NW_006238953.1:2693108-2731477 GCF_000226075.1 Solanum tuberosum
GTGACATCATCACATACTGGAGGGCACTGATATTACCAAAACATGGCAGAATTTCTCCTTTCAAGTTGTTTCTCGACAAATACAGGATTACCAATGATGTTAAATTGCAAATAGCTGAAGGAATTTCCTCAATCAGATTGTTTTTATGGAGAGACAGAACTTGCAAGTTTCTCAAATTCCCCAATGAAGCAGGAATAGAACCATTAAGAGAGTTCTCGTACAACTGTAGATCAGTAAGAAACCTTAGGTAACCTATTTCTTCAGGAATAGGGCCAGAAAGGTGATTACCATCAAGGTACAAGACAGACAAGTTGGTCAAATTCCCCAATGAAGCAGGTATAGAACCATTAAGAGAATTATTGGACAACTGCAGATCAGTAAGAGTCCTTAGGTAACCTATTTCTTCAGGAATAAGGCCAGAAAGGTGATTATCATAAAGATACAGAAGGGACAAGTTGTTCAAATTCCCCAATGAAGCAGGAATAGAACCATTAAGAGAGTTATTGTACAACCGCAGATCAGTAAGAGACCTTAGGTAACCTATTTCTTCAGGAATAAGGCCAGAAAGGTGATTATCATAAAGATACAGAAGGGACAAGTTGTTCAAATTCCCCAATGAAGCAGGAATAGAACCATTAAGAGAGTTATTGTACAACCGCAGATCAGTAAGAGACCTTAGGTAACCTATTTCTTCAGGAATAAGGCCAGAAAGGTGATTATCATAAAGATACAGAAGGGACAAGTTGTTCAAATTCCCCAATGAAGCAGGAATAGAACCATTAAGAGTGTTAAAACTCAAATTCCCCAATGCAGCAGGAATAGAACCATCAAGAGAGTTATTCTTCAAACTTAGCTGATCAAGAGACCACAGGTAACCTATTTCTTCAGGGATAGGGCCAGAAAGGTGATTATCATAAAGATACAAAAGGAACAAGTTGGTCAAATTCCCCAATGCAGCAGGAATAGAACCATCAAGAGAGTTATTCTTCAAACTTAGCTGATCAAGAGACCACAGGTAACGTATTTCTTCAGGGATAGGGCCAGAAAGGTGATTATCATAAAGATACAGAACAGACAAGTTGGTCAAATTCCCCAATGAAGCAGGAATAGAACCATTAAGAGAGTTATTGTACAACCGCAGATCAGTAAGAAACCTTAGGTAACCTATTTCTTCAGGAATAGGGCCAGAAAGGTGATTATCATAAAGATACAAAAGGGACAAGCTGGTCAAATTTCCCAATGAAGTTGGAATAGAACCATCAAGAGTGTTAGAACTCAAATCTATCTCAGTAAGAGACCTTAGACAACTGCAGATCAGTAAGAGTCCGTAGGTAACCTATTTCTTCAGGAATAGGGCCAGAAAGGTGATTATCATAAAGATACAGAAGAGACAAGTTGTTCAAATTCCCCAATGAAGCCGGAATAGAACCATTAAGAAAGTTATAGTTTAAACGTAGATAAGTAAGAAACCTTAGGTAACCTATTTCTTCCGGAATAGATCCGTAAAGGTGATTATTATTAAGATGCAGGATAGACAAGCGGGTCAAATTCCACAATGAAGCCGGAATAGAACCATTAAGAGTGTTAAAACTCAACGCTAGCTCAGTAAGAGACTTTAGATGACCTATTTCTTCAGGAATGAAACCATTTAAATGGTTGTCAAACATATGGAGGATTTGAAGCTTGGCTAGTGAGCCGATTTGTGGTGGTACTGTACCTGAAATCTGATTCCTCGACAAATCAAGATAAATAAGATTAGTGAGTTCACCAACATCAGTTGGAATGGTGCCAGAGAAGTTGTTCATGCTAAGATCAAGATATTCAAGAAAAGGAAGAGAAGAAAATGGAAAATCATCGAGTGTACCAATGACACTAGTATTTGTAATATTCAACATGTTTACTCTACCGTTAAAGCATATAACTCCATACCAATCCCTGCATGAGTTAGAACTTGGTGTCCATGAAGCAAATAAGGAGTTGTTCTGGTTCTTGAAAGTTGATTTCCATTTCAGGAGGGAAGTTGCTTCCTCGACTGAAGCAAAAGTAACTGAATGGAGATATGAAAGAGTAAAAAACTGAAGTAAAGAGAATATTTTGCTGGGAGACATCATCATATTTTAGTTTACTATTTTGGATTTCAATGAACTAATTGTGGAGGGTTCATAGGATTTTATATTGTACCTAACTTATTGTTAAAGACCAAATTTCGGCTGCTCTCTCTCTCTTTATGTTCATATTTTATCAATGAAAATATCGTCATGCATTCTCAAGTCAAAGCAAAAGTCAAATTTGAGTTGTTCTTGTTTTTGTCTTCTTCTTTTTTTATGCATGTTATACATACCTACAAAGCTATCATATAGAAAATAAATTTTAATTCAGACAAGGACTTAACCAAATAATTTTGTTGTGTTATCAGACAAGATCACATGGTTTATGATGTATATATGTTTGGTTCTCATTTTTTCACCTCTAATGTAGTAATCTTAGATAAATAAATTTCTACACTGTTTTAATATCTCTAATATACTTTGTACTAGATTAAAACGAGTTTAGGTAACGCGATATGACTAGTTATGAGAATTCATATAGCAAATGTTATTAATTTCTCATATGGTTACTCAACTATTGATAATATACTATCCATTTTTAACAACCCACCCCAATGATTTGACCCATTTGAGAGAGAGAACCGACCCAATTTTTTAATATCAGAGTCGATATATAAATTTTAAACCAATAAGGAATTATTTTGGTTGTTGAAATAATCATCATATCTTATTTTTTATAGTCTTAATATTCACACTTTGTCTGTTCATATTTTATTAGACAAAATTTGTCATTGTCAAGTCAATTTTTTTGTTTTTCTCTTTCCTTTGTTTATCCGTGTGCTACACTTTTTTTTTCAAGTAAAAAAGACTATCATATGGAAAATAAATTCCCTCAAAAAGAAAACAAGATAAAAAAGAAATGCATAAACCTGTTCGTTGAATACATTAATTTGCTTCTTCTTCTTTCCTCTGCATAATAATTTTGTGTTCCAATTCTACAATGATTCTTGCGAGCCATTTCGGATATCCAGTTGAAACCATGAAACATACTACATATAATCCAATACATAGTCTAATTCCATAGCTTATAATAACAGCTTTCGAAAAATATTGAGATATTCAGTATTGCTTTCTTGATCGTCTATATGGTATAATTTGCCTCTGATAATAGATCACTGCCACAACCTTTCTAAACTGGGAATCCACGCAATTCATCATTACCCTTAAAGGTATGGAATTAAACATTCTTGAGGGATACATCCTTGGAGACGATTGTAGGAGACTCGTTCTTTTTCCTTGTTAATTCTCTTTCCCTCGGTTGCAGTACCCAAAATATATTCCTCCGTCAATTCAGCTTTTGATCAACAGAAAGACTATTGAGTCGGTAGAAAATGGATGATGACATACACTTCATTCAAAGCATATAAACTCGTATACATGACTAACTTACCTCTTTCATCCAGAAATTTACAAAACAAAAAGAGTGAAAGGTCAAAAACACACCTAAAGTATCCTTGATTTTTAGTATACCTCAACTATTAGGTATGTGAGTTTTCTACCTCATGAACTATCATCAACGACTGTTTATCAAAACACAACTTAACTATTAGCTGTTTAACTCTTCCTACTTGAAATATCACCTTAACGAAAAAATGCACTTCATTTTTTCAATCGAATATCTCTTCAGGGATACACATTAGATTCATTTTCTTTTTTTGGTACAATGGAAAATCTACACACAATATTCATTGAATACATCAAAACATTACATAACTTGATATATCATCAATATTCATTATATTACATTTCCTAAAGTTAATAAAGGAACAAAAAGCCATAAGCTGCAGTTTCTGTTATTGAAAGATTTCTAGCTCTTCTAGCTCAATCAATCTTGCCATAACTTCTTCTTCCAGGACCCCAGCTCCTCACTGTAATCCAAATATCTTAGTTAAATGTCAACTGAGGCTGATCCTTTTAAGAATCTTATACTTATTTAAATTATTGGAAATGAAAATCTTGTTAGTATAGAGCATCAATTAGTAAAATAAATAAGATATTATTAATAGCTACAATAAACTAAAAGATCAGTGTAGAATTTTTACCTCAAGTTCTGAAATCAAAACTTATAACTTGTCTAGAAGTGATTATTTCTTCTTCTGTTATTCCTTTGCCTTCCCTGCTTCTTTCTCCTTCCCATCATTATTTTGTGCTCCCGCTCTACAATGATTCTTGCAAGCCATATCAGTTTTCCAGTTGAAATCATGAAATATATAATGGACAATCCAATACATAGTCCACTCCCATAGCCCATAAGAGCACCTTTCCAAAAATCATTCAGAAATTCAGAATTGCTTTCTTCATCATTTAGTTCAGAAACGGTATCATTTGTCTCTGATACTGAATCATTACCACAGCCTTTTGAAAGTGGGAATCCACGTAATCCATCATTACCTTCATATGAATTGTTCTCAAAGGTCTGAAATTGATTTCCTTGAGGAATGCACCCTTCAAGATGATTGTAGGAAAGATTGAAGACTTCAAGAGAAGTAAGTAAAGCAAATTGTTCTGGTATCTTTCCTACAAGATGGTTACTTGACAGGTCCAATGATTCAACCAAAGATAAACTTCCAAGTGATGACGATATATGACCTTCCAATCCATTATGAGATATATTCAATATGTGAACTGCAATGAGTTCCCCCATGATACTTGGAATCTGCCCTCCAAATTTATTACTTGAAAGATTGATAACGGTGTACAAATACAAGATTCTCCCAATTTCACGCTCAAATCCCTTGGATACGACAGCTACCGAGTCTTGGTAATATCCATCAGTTCCTTCATAATGTGGTGCGTTCATAGTTTGATCAATTGTCCTCATGGCTTTCAAATGTTGAAACAAACCCGTTGGTAAGTTTTCGGTGAAGGCATTGGAAGAGAGATCTAACATTCGAAGATTAGGAAATATGTTTTCAATCGTTGGAGTTCTAATGGACCCATGCAATTCATTGGATCTCAAGCTTAATACTTGCAGCTTTGGAAGAGTTCCCAACCACATCGGGAATATATCAATGAGGTGATTATCTCCTAAATCAAGAACTTGCAACTCTTTGCAATTGGCCAAAGATTGGGGAATTTTCCCCTCTAGTTTATTGCCGTGCAAGTTGAGGCTTCTCAGAGAACTTCCAAATCTAAAAGTGTTTGGAAGAGTCCCTGTAAGACTGTTGTGGTGCATATCCAGAACCTGGAGGCTACTGATATTACCCAAACATTGCAGAATTGCTCCCTTCAAGTTGTTTCTCGCCAAATCAAGCATTACTAATGATGTCAAGTTGCAAATAGACGAAGGAATTTCTCCACTAAGATTATTTTCTGATATGAAGAAGTATGTTGTGGAATTTGGTGGCATAGATAGGGACCCTTGAAGAGAATTGGATCGCAAATCAATTGTTTGTAAAGATTGAAAAGGAGTTAAGTCCACACTTGTCAGCATGTTGTGGGATAGATTAAGAGTTTTCAATGAAAACATCCAGTTAGACGATGCCCAATCTGGAAATCTTCCTTGAAGCTTATTATTAGAAAGATCTAAGTCCTCAAGCTTCTTTACGGATCTTAGAAACCCCAATTCTTTCACTTCACAGGCAGCCAACCGTAAGTACAGAAGTGACTCAGGCAAAGTAAAATTAACTCTGTTTTCATTTGTGAATGAGATGCTATTATATGAAAGACCAAGAGATGAAAGATGTTTGAGGTCTGAAAAGAAGCTGACATCCACACTACCACTAAAATTATTGAAAGAAAGATCAAGAGTTGTGAGGTTCACAAGGTTTTGAATTGACTCGGGAAGATGGCCTTGCAGCTGATTATTGCCTAGATCAATAGATAATAGTGAATTGGACTTGATATCCTCAAGCTGACCAGAAAAATGGTTATTACTCAATTCTAAATCAGTTAGTGAAGGAAGGGAGAATATCGATGATGGTATTGTTCCATTGAGGAAGTTACCTGTAAGGAACAAATACTCTATGAGAGTGAGATTCGAAAGAGATTCAGGAATAGGCCCCCAGATATTGCAGAAAATAAGAAACAAATTATTCAGTGATGTTAGATAACCAAGAGACTCAGGCAAATAACCAGAAAAATTCACTCCTTGGAGATTTAAATCTGTGAGAGATGCGCTGCTGTTCCATTTGGTCTTTGGGAAATAACCATTGAGATGATAATTGATGGATAAGTCAAGTATTTTTAGTTTGGGCAGGTGAAAAATACTCTCCGGTATTACTCCATACAACTCTGAATGCCCAAGCACCAGCGTTGTAAAATGAGAAGAAAAATTAAGAGGAATGGTGGAAGAGATGCTTACACCACTAAGATCAAGCACTCTTAATAGGGTCAAATTCACAACTTGTAAAGCCATGTCCTAATTGCAATCTTATTACATAACCTTAAAATACATTTTTTTTTTTTTTGGGGCCATTAACCAATTTCCAGCCACACTTTACATCAGCAATACCAAAAGCCCATTTCCCCTTTTGTTTTCCAATTCAACCGACAACAATTTCCTCCACCGACCCAGGCCAAAACAAAGAAAAACTATACCCATACAATTACGATACATACACCAAATACCCAGCACCAAACCTACCCGACCCCACCTTATTTTTTTCCTCTTCCTCGCGTGACCAAACGTGAAACCAGAAACAACGTCAAAATACACGGAAGCCATTCACAACGTTAACATCCAACTCCAACGTCCCTTTCGATCCGTACAGCAGGGGCACCTGCAATCTGGTTTGGCAGCAGCGCGAAGTCGTCCTTACCATGCGCGAGATGAGGCCACGTTGCTCGTCAAGGACGAGAGATTGATCTTCACAGTCCGTCCCCCTTTCTCCTTTCAGAATGAGTCAAAACCTCAAGAAAAGGGTGTTTAGCTTGAACGGTGAAAGATTTTGAAGTCGAATTAGAGTTGGGCCTTGTTGATCCGAATTTTTTACCCTTTTTCCCCCCCAAAATCTGAACCTTATTCCCCCTCTATATATGTTGCTTCTCATTTTTACTGTAGGGAGGATTTTTCGGAGTTAGATTTTTTTTAATTAAGGCAGAGAGTGGAAAAGGGGAAAGATTGTTTTCTGTTGGAATTTTTAGAACAAAAATACACCTAATAGCTTAAGCGAAATAACTAAGATATATACTAAAGAAAACAGAGAGTTTTCCGAGAGGAGTAGTCGTCGCTTGAGTCTGAATTCTGTTCAGGTCTTGTTCGTCGTCATGGTTGAAGGATCGTGGTCGTCAGCTCGTTCTGTCTCGGTCTCGCTGCTCCGAAGAAGGTAAAATTCCTCTTCATTCTTGACTTCTATCTACTATTGAGTTGTTCGTCTGACTACACTATAAATTTTGCCCAACTTTTGGTGTTCTCTTATCTTTGTTGGATGGTCCCAATTTGTTTATGTTGCTGTTGATTTATCATGAACTTCATTATGATGTTCACGTTGTTATAAATACGAGGGGTGCGACTTACTGTTGATTTGCTTCCTGTTTTTCCTAAAATGGTATGTTTGGTTTAATGTATTAGCATTTTGTTGAATTGCTCTTAATCATGTTGAGATTCTTAGTTACTGTTGGTATTATATGGTTCACATATGTGTTTATTTCGTGTATTTCCTGTAATTTCTTGGCCCTTTAGTTGTTGCCATGTCTCGTTGCACTGTTGTTCTCTTAGTGAATATTGAATCGAGCTTAATATCAATTTTGGTTACGGGTTATAGTTTATTTCTTGAGCTCACTTTCATTTTCTATGGTCCGGCACCGTAAGTTTTCCTTTGTGTTTGTTTAAGTTTTTCTATGTCAATTCTTGCCTATAGAAAATTCCAAAATTGTTAGATGGACGGTGCACATTTTTGAAAGAAGGAAAACATATCTGTAACTACATTTTGGCCCCAATTTATATGAATGTGTCTTTTCACAAAATGAATATCATAATTTGATTTCTTTCTTTAAATTCTTCATTTTAGTTAGCCGTCATTATTAGAATATTACTTGATTTGTACTCATATAAGTCTAAGCGTTAATTTCATATGAAGTGTGTTACCAACAGATGAATTTCCTCACTAGTAAAGTTTCTATTCAACTCATTTTATTTATGCATTTCTTATGTTCCTAGCTAGCTCTTCCCCCCTCGTGTGGTATTAGATTTGTTTTCATTTCAAGATTCTAGTTATATTTGAATGTTTCCATGTTTGATTGTTTACTTTGGAATATTAATCTTAACTCGTGATGGTTTCTTTATTAGTTCATGATTGATAATGTGTGTATGGTTTATGCCTATTAATCACATGAGTTATTATATGTATATTTGATTAACTTCGAATGTTTTCTTTGTCATATACTAATTTGTATTCCTCTCTTTGCTTTGTTGCAAATGCCGTGAGAATCTATTTGGTCTCAAATTCTCCCTATTTGCATGACAAGGGGCCATGGAGGCCCTAATTTGTCTCCTCGAGTCTATTCTTTTGAAGCGGAATGGAGGTCCAATTTCTTTATCGAGTCAACCGACCATTGAAAATCGACGTGCAGGTCCTAGAGTCGAATAAATATTGAAGCAAATTAGAGAATTGAAAAGATTGGGCCAAAGGCTCACTTTAATTCCAAGATTGTCTTTTGTTGGGCCTAAGCCCATTTAGTCGCTATTCTATATTTTGTTAGAAGCCTAGGACAGGTGAAAAATTGGGCTTAAGGCCCAAAGAAAAATATCCCTTTTACGTTAGTATAGGACAGGTGCAGGTGATGCAAATGGGCCAAAGGCCCAAAATGAAAACAGGCCCAAATACTGGTCCAGGTGGACATAAACCAGATTTGGGTCCAACCCTCTTTCCCTTTTTACTTCAATGTGTTTGTTTTGCTTGTTAGTATTTGTCGTTAATCTTAGTGTCGAAAATTTCAAATCCCCAAAAGACACCCATTTTGAATTAATCACCTAACAAAATTAGCCATTTCTTACTCGACTTTAAAATAAATAAATAAGTTTACAAAATACTTCATTTAAATAATGTTGCGATATTTTTCTGTTTCTCCCTTAAAATGGTATTAACTATAAAATAGTTCGGTTTTGAGATTCAAGCTAAGTTAAAATTATTTTAGCCAAATAATCAATTGTCGGATAACCACATTAGTAGACATTCTAGGTGCTTTTTAAAACCTTCCTAGAATGTTAATAAAAACCTCGAACCCTTAATAGTTTTCAATAGATTTACTGTTTTAGTCTTTTGAAAACAATAGTTTTCTTGATTTTTCTTAAAAATTAAGTGGCGACTCTTAAACCAGTCAAATTATATTTTCTTAATAAAACAGATTCAACTAATTACGGTAAAGATTTATAATTTTATTCATATAATTACTCCTCTGTCGCACGGTATACATAGTCAAACTTTTACTAGCTTAAAACATCAACAAAGTCTAATCTTTTTTAAAAGCTTCTACTTAATGAAAATACAAACATGCTTAGTATGAATACCAAATACTCACAATAAATTAACAGACCAGCATAGATATTAACTTGAATCAAATCTTGCTCCGTTGGTAACTTGTCCAGAAGCGATTACTTCATCTTCTATAATTCCTTTGACACCGTTGCTTCTTTCTCCTTAGTTTAATAATTTTGTGTTCCAGCTTCTCAATGGTTCTTGCAAGCCATCTCGGCTTTCCAGTTGAGAACATGCAATATACTATGGATAATCCAATACATAGTCCACTTCCATAGCCCATAAGAGCAGCTTTCCAAAAATCATTTGGAAATCCAGAATTGCTTTCTTGATCGTCTAGCACAGCTATGGTATCATTTGTCTCTAATACCCCATCATAGTTACCACAATCTTTCGAAAGTGGGAATCCACGTAATCCATCATTATCTTTGTATGAATTGTTCTGAAATGTGGCAAATTGAGGTCCTCTAGGGATGCATCCTTCAAGATTATTGTGGGAAAGATTTAAAAATTCAAGAGCTGTAAGAGAAGCAATTTGTTCTGGTATCTCTCCCGAGAGCTGGGCAAATGAAAGGTCCAATGATTCAACCAAAGATAAATTTCCAAGTGTTGGTGGTATATGACCTTGAAATCTATTATGAGACAGATTCAAAACCCGGAGTGCAATGAGATCTCCCAGAACACAAGGAATTTGTCCTTCAAATTTGTTGTTTGAAAGATCGATAACGTTGTACAAAGACAAGATTCTCACAACTTCAAGCTCCAATCCCTTTGTTACGACATCTACCGAGTCTAGGTAATATGGATGAAATTCAAAACTTAATGCCTTCATTGATTGATCAGTTGTCCTCATGGCTTTCAGATGTCGAAACAATCTTGTCGGTAAGTTTTCAGAGAAAGCATTGCAAGAGAGATCTAAGATTTGAAGCTCAAGAAACATATTTTCACTTCCTAAGGTTCTAAGGGGTCCATGCAACTTGTTCGATCTCAAGCTTAAAATTCTCAACTCAGGAAGAGTTCCCAACCACATCGGGAATGTGTCGTTGAGATGATTATCTCCTAAATCAAGAACTTGCATCTCTTTGCAATTGGCCAAAGATTTGGGAATTTTTTCCTTTAGTTTATTGCCATGCAAGTTGAAGCTTCTAAGTGTTCCAGCTCTAAAAGTCAATTGGAAGAGTCCCAGAAAGATTGTTGTGTTGCATATCCAGAACCTCAAGATGACCACTCATGTTGCCAAAACATTGCGGAATTGCTCCCTTTAGATTGTTTCTACCCAAATCTAGAATTTGCAGCGATGTTAAATTGCAAATAGACGGATGGAGCTCTCCACTGAGATTATTATGTGACATCATCACATACTGGAGGGCACTGATATTACCCAAGCATTTCATAATATTTCCTTTCAAGTTGTTTCTTGACAAATACAGGGTTGCCAGTGATGTCAAATTGCAAATAGATGAAGGAATTTCCTCAATCAGATTGTTGTCATTGAGAGACAGAACTTGCAAGTTTCTCAAATTACCAAAGGATGACGGAATTGAACCACTGAGTTCATTATTGGATAATAACAGAGTATTGAGGTTTTTCAGGTTCCCTAACTCACTAGGAATTGGGCCAAAGGGTTGATTGCTATAAAGGTACAGAAGTTTGAGCTCTGTTAAGTCGCCTATAGTTTTTGGAATTAGATCAGAAAGATTGTTACGTGATAAGATTAATTCCTGAAGTGACTTCATCTTCCCTATTTCTGCCGGAATATGACCTGTTTATTGATTTTCATCAAGATAAACTTGAACAAGATTGACAAGTTTTCCTATTTCTTCTGGTATATGACCTGTTAATTGGTTTGTATCAAGAAAAACCTGAACAAGATTGACAAGATTTCCTATTTCTTCCGGAATAGAGCCAGAAAGCTGATTCTCATAAAGATGCAAATAGGTCAACCTGCTCAAATTCCCCAATGAAGTAGGAATAGAACCACTAAGAGAGTTAGAACTCAAATCTAGTTCAGTAAGAGACCTTAGGTAACCTATTTCTTTAGGAATGGAACCATTTAAATGGTTATCAAAGATGTGGAGGGTCTCAAGCTTGGATAGTGAGCCGATTTGTGGTGGGATTGTGCCTGAAATCTGATTGATGGACAAGTCAAGATAGACAAGATTAGTGAGATTACCAAGCTCAGGTGGAATGGTTCCGGAGATATTGTTCATGCTAAGATCAACATATTCAAGGAAAGGGAGAGATGAAAACAGAAAAGCATAGAGGGTACCAATGATACTAGAATTTGCAATATTCAACCTGTTTATCCTACCGTTAAAGCATATAACTCCATACCAGTCCCGGCATGCGTTAGAACTTGGTCTCCATGAAGTCAATAAGGAGTTATTCTGGTTCTTGAAAGTTTCTTTCCATTTCAGGAGGGAAGTTGTTTCCCCAGTGGAAGCAAAAGTAACTGTAAAGAGAGATAAAAGAGTAAAAAACTGAAGTAAAGAGAATATTTTTTTGGGAACCATCATCATATTTTGAGTTTATTATTTTGGGTTTCAATGAACTAATTGTGGAGGGTTCATAGGATTTTATATTGTTCAACACAAGTCAAGTTTGTGTTATTCTGTTTCTTTTTTTTTCTTTAATTAATAAAAGATAGTCAACCAAATGTCAACTGAGATTCCCCCAATTAAAGGTGTGTTCGGTAGGGGAAAAAATATTTTCTAGGAAAATAAGTGAATTTCTTACTTATTTTTTTGTGTTTGGCACGTAAATAAAATGTGTTACATTAAATTATTTGTGTATAATCAAAACAAATACTATGGAAGGTGAGAGTGGAGTGACGATGAAGTGTGTGGAGGACACAATGAGTGGAATTCTACTTGTGGAACTTAAAAAAATTATTGTTTTAAAAGTCCTTGAACAAGTCTTGTCGTGGAAATTTCAATGAAAGCTACTCCACGCTGTAATTATTTCCAAATTCCACCTTCACCAATTGTAAATTTGAAAAGAAACTGGGAAATTAATGTTTGTTATTCTCAAGTCAATGCACAAGTTTTGCTGTGGAAATTTCAAAGAAAGCATATTTAAGTATCTAAAAAAGTAGAGAAACAACATTTTCCAATGAGACGTGATAATTATTATTAGGGACCTGATATTTAGAATGAGACATGACTTTTTGTATTATTTTTTTTTTTTTAATTCGGTTTTCTATATTCACATTAGGGTTTGCATTTTCGCCGCGTAAGGCCTATTAAAGGGGAAATAACACAAAGTTCCCTCTAAATATCTTCTTTCTTGCACCTAAAAGTATTAATGCAGTTCTTTGAATTTCCGAGTAATATTTTCTTGTTTTAGTTTGTAACAGATCAATTACATAGTTTTCACTACAAAACATATTTAACCATCCATTAACAATATATATAATAACAAAATATCAACTAAGGTTAATCCTTTTCAAAATCTTCAGGTCATTTTCAATATGCTTCGCATAGAGCATCGATCAAATGTTGTTACAACGAAGAAATACGAAAGCTAATATATTAGTTGTTAAAATAAACTAAAAAGATTAGTGTAGAGCTTAGCTTGAATACCTAAAGTTCTGAAATCAAATCCTTCTTGATTGGTAACAATTGTCTAGAAGCGATTAATTCTTCTTTTGTAATACCTTTGACCTCGCTGCTTCTATCTCCTCCGCGTAATGATCCTTTGTTCCATCTCTTCAATGATTCTTGCAAGCCATTTCAGATTTCCAGTTGAAATCATGATATATATTATGGATAATCCAATACATAGTCCACTTCCGTAGCCCATCAGAGCACCTTTCCAAAAATCACTGAGAAATTCTGAATTGCTTTCTTGATCGTGATCTAGAGCAGATTCGGTATAGTTTGTCTCTGACACCTGATCATTGCTACAACCTTTCGAAATAGGGAATCCACGTAATCCATCATTACCTTCATATGAATTATTCTCGAATGTATGAAATGAGGTCCTTGAGGGATGCATCCTTGGAGATGATTGTAGGAGAGATTTAAAAATGCAAGAGATGTAAGAGATACCAGTTGTTGTGGTATCTTACCCGAAAGTTGGTTAACTGATAGATCCAATGATTCAATTGAAGATAAATTTCCGAGTGATGATGGTATCTGACCTTGCAATCCATTGTGAGATAAACTCAACACATGAAGTGCAACGAGATCCCCCAAAATGCTTGGAATTTTTCCTCTAAATTTATTACTTGAAAGATCAAGAGCGGTGTACAAATACAAGATTCTCACAATTTCACGATCCATTCCCTTGGTTGCAATTGTAATATAATCTTGGTAATACGATTCTATGTAAGATGATCTTGGTGCCTTCAATGATTGGTCAATTGTCCTCATGGCTTCCAGATGTTGAAATAGACTTGTAGGTAAGTTTCCCGAGAAGGCATTGTAAGAGAGATCGATGATGCGAAGCTGGGGAAACATGTTTTCTGTTATGAACCAAGTCCAACCCAATATCGATATCAAGGTCACACAAGTAGTTATTGGGCTGACAAGAGCTATTGGGCCGAAAGCAAGCAATAGGTCCAGTTTTATTTGGGATCCAGGCCCATTTACACTTTGTTAAAAAGGACTAGGAGTTAGAAGAATGGGGATGGAAATTATGTGAAGCTTTGGCTTTTTGATCCTCTTATCTCCTTTCTATGGTCTAGTATCTCATCCCCTTCTAGTTACCTTCGTCTATGTTAAGCTATCCGTAATTAGTGTGTTATTACTTTGTTGTGCATATTCTATCTTGTAACTTGTATTCAGTAATTAATATATATAAGAGTGCTTCTGCTGGAATTGAGTTTGTTACATTGGTGCTTTCATTGAGAGACTCTAATGACAGTGGTGGTATTAGATCGATTCAGCGGTGCTGGTAATCCGGAGGACTGGATTAATAGGGCAGAACGATATTTCACTTTTCTTGGCTTCTCTGAGGAATATTGGCTACCTCTTCCTTCCTTATATCTCGATGGTGAGGCCCTCGAGTGGTTCCGTTGGTTGTTTCTCAACAAACAGTTTTTTGATTGGAATCATTTCAAGGAAAATTAGCATTGCGTTTTCAGAAAGGAACCTATACAGAGTCTTCTGGGGTGGATGCTCAAATTACCAGTATTCTCGCTTTGCTTCAGAAGATTGAGGACAAATATTCATTTACGTCTCAATAGGTTGTAGTAGAAGATACTGGGATTTGTACTCCTACAGTCTTTAGCGGAGAGACGGCGTCTCCTTCGACCGAAGAAAACTCAAACCCTGTGGATTATATTGAGGGTCATCCAGCACTGTTAGATACGTTTATCCATGACCATTCAGGTCATGTGGACTATGTGTTCGATGAAATGTCTAATGGAGTTTTCACCAAAGAAGTGGCAGAAACTTCTCCCGCATCTATCGTTGTAGCTGATTTGAACCATATTCAGTCGCCTAAGGAGTTCGACAAATGTCTTCATAGTTACTGCCCCATCGTAGTCGCAAAGGTGCAACCCGATACTCCATTCAAAATGCTTGATGAAGAAGCATCAGATCCTAAACACAGTGAAGTCCAACTGCTCGATGAAGGTTCCCCAAAAGATATGTCAAAGAGG
The DNA here is from genome assembly GCF_000226075.1 of Solanum tuberosum. Taxonomy (NCBI): domain Eukaryota; kingdom Viridiplantae; phylum Streptophyta; class Magnoliopsida; order Solanales; family Solanaceae; genus Solanum; species Solanum tuberosum. The sequence continues at coordinate 2,708,240 of NW_006238953.1, forward strand.
TATGTTGCTGCTAAGTCTCTGGATCGTGGCTTGAGTAAGCAGAAAATTGAATTTGAGACCTTTGACGACAAGTCTCTTGCTGAGTTTTTCGTGGAGCCTGAGACAATTGAGAAGCTATATCTTTATGATTTTTTTCTGGAGATCGAAGATAGCAGTCCACGAAGTAACATGCCTTCGGATGGATTGCTTGTTGTTGAGCATGGAAAGTTTAGTGATGAATTCAGTGCACCCAATATTGTGTGTCAATTTTTATTTAATCATGGTGATATTGCCGCTATTCATGGAACTGCAACATATCTTTGTATAAGTTTCAAGTTTAAGGGTCTCATAGGTGCAGTGAACACGAAGCCACCATTATTGTTGGGCTCTACTGGTACTTTTGGCTTCATTTTTTATGCTAACTCCGTCACTCAAGCGTGGGATCCCGGACAACAAAGGTGCATGCATTCTCCAATTGTGCTATTTGTCTTTGCATTGACAGCAGTTACCTCTTTGAATTTTAATTCTCGGGACACTTTTGCTAAGTGGGCAATTGCATACAAGATGGTAGTGATGGAATTAAAAGTGGATGATACATGCGCTGAGGTGAACCGTGTGTTTGAGGACAGTTCCCAAAGAGTTTCATCGAGAGAGATACAATCAATTGCACCTCTGGATATTATATGTCTTCCCAAATTAATTCGGTTCCTGCAACAACTACTAGCACAACTAATTTTTGTTCTCCAAGCTCCAAAGAGTAAGGTAAGGTATGCAGCAATAGGAGGTGATGTCTGTTCACGAAAGAAAATAGTTGAGCATGCTGTATCTGCTTATTTAGCATGTCTACAAGGCTGCATCAAGACTATGGCAGACTTTGGTTTCATCTTTGCACCACTATCACAACTCTTTACACAAACTCAATTCCCCTACTATTACTCGAACCTTGAGGACAAGGTTCTTATTGAGGACGAGAGTATTGTTATGAACCAAGTCCAACCCAATATCGATATCAAGGTCACACAAGTAGTTATTGGGCTGACAAGAGCTATTGGGCCGAAAGCAAGCAATAGGTCCAGTTTTATTTGGGATCCAGGCCCATTTACACTTTGTTAAAAAGGACTAGGAGTTAGAAGAATGGGGATGGAAATTATGTGAAGCTATGGCTTTTTGATCCTCTTATCTCCTTTCTATGGTCTAGTATCTCATCCCCTTCTAGTTACCTTCGTCTATGTTAAGCTATCCGTAATTAGTGTGTTATTACTTTGTTGTGCATATTCTATCTTGTAACTTGTATTCAGTAATTAATATATATAAGAGTGCTTCTGCTGGAATTGAGTTTGTTACATTTTCTATCCTTGAAGTTCTAATAGATCCATGCAACTTGTTTGATCTCAGGCTTAAAACTTGCAGATATGGCAGAGTTCCCAACCACATGGGGAATGTGTCGTTTAGGTGATTATCACCTAAATCAAGAACATGCAACGCTTCACAATTGGCCAAAGATCGAGGGATTTTCCCCTCTAGTTCATTTCCATGCAAGTTGAGGCTTCTAAGCTCACTTACGATTCCAAAAGCCATTGAGAGAGTCCCAGAAAGATTGTTGTGGTGCATATCCAAAACCTGGAGGCCACTGATATTACCCAAACATTGTGGAATTGCACCCATCAAGTTGTTTCTCGCCAAATCTAGAAGTTGCACTGATTTCAAATTGCAAATAGATGAAGGAATTTCCCCACTAAGATTATTTTCTGATATGAAGAAGAATGCTGTGGAATTCCCTGGAATAGGTAGTGATCCTTTAAGAAAATTGGACCGCAAATCAATTATATATCCAGATTGTAGAGGAATTGAATCCATGCTTGTCAACATATTGTGGGATAGATTGAGAGTTGACACTGAAAAATTCCAAGTAGACCATGCCCAATCAGGAACTCTTCCTTGAAGTTTATTATTTGAAAGATCCAGATCGGAAAGCTGCTTTGCGGATCTTAGAAACTCCAATTCTTTCACATCACACGCAGCCAAACGTAAGTACTCAAGTGACTCCGGCAAACTGGATTTAACTTCCTTTTCATTAGTCAATGAGATACTGTTGTATGAAAGACTAAGATACGAAAGCTGTTTGAGGTCTGAAAAGAGGCTGACATCCACACTACCACTAAAATTATTGAAAGAAAGATCAAGATATTTTAGGTTCACAAGGTTTTGAATTGACTTGGGAAGATGGCCTTGCAGCCGATTGCCCTGTAACTGAATCCAGACTAGTGTATTGGACTTAAAATCCTCAAGCTGACCAGAAAATTGATTAGAACCCAATCTTAAATAACTTAGTGATGGAAGGGAGAACATCCCTGATGGTATTGTTCCATTCAGGGACCATCAAGGTACAAAGACTCTATGCGGGTGAGATTCGAAATAGATTCAGGAATAGGTCCTCTAAGGTTGCAATTTCCAAGAGACAAAGAATGTGCCGATGTTAGATATCCAAGAGACTCAGGCAAATTACAAGAAAAATTCACATAATTGAGATCTGACCCTACGAGAGATGCACTGCTATTCCATTTGGTCTTTGGAAATTAACCACTTAGCTGATAATTGCTGGATAAGTCAAGTGTTTCCAGGTTGGGAAGGTGAAAAATACTCTCAAGTATTATCCCGTACAATCCTGTGTCTGTCAGCCCCAGAGTTGTGAAATGAGAAGAAAAATTCAGAGGAATGGTCGAATAGATGTCCACGTAAGTAAGATCAAGCTCTCTTAATTGGGTCAAATTCTGAAGGAGAAATTTAAAATTGTGAGGTCCAACTCTTAGTTCTGAGAGATGAAGAGATTGTAACTTGGAAAGATGAGAGATTTCAGAAGGAATTTGGCCTGAGAAAAATGAGTTGGTAAGATTAAGATGTGTCAAGCCCGAGAACCTTCCAAATTCAGGAGAGATGTGAGAATTTAAGAAGTTATTCCAAGAAAGATCAAGCCTTTGGAGATGAGAGAGTCGGAATAGGCTGCTATTGGAATCAATCTTTCCTACCAGACGGCTACAGCCGAGGTCAAGTTCAATGACATGGCCAGTCATCTCATTGCATATGACTCTATCCCATGAGCAACAATCTCTGCTCATGTTCCATGAACTCATATTTGGATAAGAGTACGAAATACACCTATCTATTGAAGGATCTACAGTAAGTGTTTTCTTGAATTTTAGAAGGGAAATACTTTCATCTTCGTGGCACCGATGAGGTATGGATGAAGAAAAAGAAAGCAGACAGAAACAGAAAAAGAACAGAAATGAGAATTGCCGGTAGTCCATTTTTTGAATCTAAGTGTTTAGAGTAAATCAAGAAAAAGCTTTGTACTGACTGAGAGAGCCTGTATTGTGATAGTAATATATAACACACAAACATAATTGAGTTAAAAGTACTATTTGTGGTAAGCTAATTGTCAAATTCACACATGATTGAATTTGTATATACTTTTCTTTATAATTAATGAAGGCAATGCCTTTAATGAATGGACGACTTCAAAAGTCAATGGAATTAAAGCATTTCTAGTAACAACTTAAATACTGGTATTGTTTTTCAAAGTCTTGTAGTGGAAATTTCGAATGGAAGTGTACATGTTCACACACTACTGTGCCTATAATGAGAGTTATAGGTGCGGTTTAATGGTCAATGAAGTCAGCGACAACCAAAAGAGACCAGTTTCTATGATATTTAGAATGCAATGACATTAACTCAATTACCGCTATATGTTTTTGTGAAAGGAAAATTTATTGTCACTAAATGTTTAACGGAAAACATATCCGTCTCCCTTCATAGAACAGACAATGACCTGTTTTTAGCTCCAGGAGAGCAGAGATGTCAAAGTTGTGTCAGCAGGAATGCATTGATGAGAAGATTTAAGAGTTCCTACCTTGTTTCACTTGATGATAAATGGAAAAATTACGCGATGTTGCTGAGAAGATGCAATAAACTGCATAAATTTGTAAATTATACAGTTCACTGAAACAAGAAATGCATACAGTAAAATGTTACATATTTCTTCTTCTGCAATTCTTTTTCCTTCGCTGATTCTTTCTCCTTCCCGTCATTATTTTGTGTTCCATCTCTACAATGATTCTTGCAAGCCATCTCGGGTTTCCCCTTGAAATCATGAAATACATTACGGATAATCCAATACATAGTCCACTTCCATAGCCCATAAGAGCAGCTTTCCAAAAATCACTCAGAAATTCAGAATCATTTTCTTCATCATCTAGTTCAGATACGGTATCATTTGTATCTAATACACGAGCATCGCCACAACTTTTTGAAACAGGAAATCCACGTAATCCATCATTGCTTTCATATGAATTGCTCTCAAAAGTATGAAATTGAGGTCCTTGAGGAATGCATCCTTGGAGATGATTGTGGGAGAGATTTAAGAATGAAAGCGATGTAAGAGAAACTAGTTGTTGTGGTATCTCTCCCGAAATCTGGTTTCCTGACAGATCCAATGATTCAACTGAGGATAAATCTCCGAATGATTGTGGAATATGACCTTGCAATCCATTATGAGATAAATTCAATGTGTGAACTGCAATGAGATCTCCCATGATACTTGGAATTTGCCCTCCAAATTTATTACTTGAAAGATCGATAACGGTGTACAAATACAAGATTCTCACAATTTCACGCATAAATCCCTTGGTTGTAACTGTAATAGAATCTTGGTAATATGTATCTCCACGATATCTTGGTGCTTCCATTGATGAATCGATTGTCCTCATGGCTTTCAGATGTTGAAACAAACTCGTAGGTAAGTTTCCGGAGAAGGCATTGTAAGAGAGATCTATGATTTGAAGCTCGGGAAAAATAGTTTCAATCCTTGGAGGTTGAATGGACCCATGCAATGTATTTGATCTCAAGCTTAAAACCTGTAGCTTTGGAAGAGTTCCCAACCACATGGGGAATGTGTCAATGAGATGATTGTCTCCTAAAGCAAGAACCTGCAAGTCTTCGCAATTGGCCAAAGATCGGCGAATTTTCCCCTCTAGTTTATTTCCATGCAAGTTGAGGCTTCTCAGTGAACTTCCATTGCTGAAAATTGTTGGAATATTCCCAGAAAGTTTTTTGTTGTGCATATCCAGAACCTCGAGGCCACTAATATTACCCAAACATTGCGGAATTTCTCCCTTCAAGTTGTTTCTCGCCAAATCTAGCATTATCAGTGATGTCAAATTGCAAATAGATGGAGGAATTTCTTCAGTGAGATTATTTTGGGATATTAAGAAGTATCTTGTGGAATTTGGTGGAATAGGTAGTGAACCTTGAAGTAAATTTGACCGCAAATCAATTGTTAAATGATGTTGAAGAGGAATTGAATACACACTGGTCAGCATATTGTGGGATAGATTAAGAGAGTACAATGAAAACATCCAGTTAGACCATGCCCAATCAGGAATTCTTCCTTGAATCTTATTATTTGAAAGATCCAAATCCAAAAGCTGGTTTGCGGATCTTAGAAACTCCAATTCTTTCACTTCACATGCAGCAAATTCTAACGTATTAAGAGATTCAGGCCATGTAAAATTAACTTTGTTCTCATTGATCAATGATATCTTATTATATGAAAGACTAAGACCCAAAAGTTGTTTGAGGTTTGAAAACAAGCTGATATCCACATTGCCACTAAAATTATTGAAGGAACTTTTAGGTTCTCAAGGTTTTGAATTGACTTGGTAATTTGACCTTGCAGCTGATTGCCTCCTAAGAAAATATTTTCTAGTGAATTGGACTTGAAATCCTCAAGCTCACCAGAAAAGTGGTTATTACTCAAGTATAAACGACTTAGTGATGGAAGCCGGGAGAACATCCCTGATGGTATTGTTCCATTCAGGGAGTTATCTTGAAGGTACAAATGCTCTATGCGGGTGAGATTCGAAAGAGATTCAAGAATAGGCCCTCTAAGGTTGCAATTTGGAAGGGACAAAGAATGCACCGAAGTTAGATAGCCAATAGACTTAGGCAAATTATCAGAAAAATTCACGCGACTGAGATCTAACAATATGAGAGATGCACTGCTGTTCCATTTGGTTTTTGGAAAATAACCATTGAGCTTATAGTTGTAACTTAAGTCAAGTGTTTCCAGATTAGGAAGATGAAAAAATACTCTCCGGTATTATCCCATACAATCCTGAAAATCCCAGATTCAGAGTTGTTAAATGAGAAGAAAAATTCAGAGGAATGGTGGAAGAGATGTTTATGAAAGTAAGATCAAGCTCTCTTAATTGAGTCAAGTTCTGAAGAAGCAATTTAAAATCGTGAGCTACAAGTCGTAGACTACCTGTACCATAGAGACAAAGAGAGTGTAAGTTGGAAAGATGAGAGATTTCAGAAGGAATTTGACCTGAGAAATTGGAGTTGTAAAGATCAAGATGTGTCAAGCTCAAGAACCTACCAAATTTAGGCTAGATATGAGAACCGTGGAATTCATTCCAAGAAAGGTTGAGTCTTTGGAGATGAGAGAGTTGGAATAGGCTGCTATTGGAATCAATCTTTCCAACAAGACGGCTGCAACCGAGGTCAAGTTCAATGACATGGCCAGTCATCTCATCGCATATGACTCCATCCCATAAACAACAATCTCTGCTCATGTTCCATGAACTCGTTTTTGGATAAGGCTTCTGACCGCGGAAATAACATCTAGAAGAAGCATAGAGATTTATAGTAAATGTTTCCTTGAATTTTAGAAGGGAAATGCTTTGATGTTTGGGACACAGAAATATGGATGAAGAACAAGAAAGCTGATAAAGAAAGATAATTAAGAACACAACTGAGAGCCCCATGTTGTTTAAGCAATTCAAAAAGTTGGTAGTGGCAATATTTATGAAAAAACTATATACAAATCTATATATAGAAAAGACACCAACCTTTCTTTGACTAGTCAAATTAAAGGTGCTATAGCATTAGTTTTAACTAATGGCGGCTACGGGGTTTGAATGAAGATGAGGTGTGTTAGAAGGCATGAATCACATAATCAATACAAAATGCTACTTGGAAGAATAATATCCCCTATACAGGACTCTTTAATGATTACACTGTGTATGTTACTTATGTTATTACGTGAGAAGAAAAGATTCTCAATTTATAGAATTTCTTTTAAGTTTTTTTACTCCGTGACAAGGATTGGTCAAATAGGGAAATCAATGTTTTGTTACTCTCAAGGCAAATGGAAATTTCAAAGAAAGCTACATCACACAGATCCATTCAATTTGATGTAAAAATCCAAAAGTTTGCAAAATAAAAAATAGGAAAAAACAAAACAAGCAAACTGTTTTTAGTTCAAAAAACCAGCAAAGCCTTAAACTTGATTCAGACATTTATTTATGTAGACCTATTTCTTTAGTCATTTTCAAAAATTAGTAGACAGAGTGTTTTGTCTTGGAAAATGAGTGAAAAAAATCATGTTTTATAGCATAAATTTTTCACAGATTTGCGGTGGAAAAAAACTTTGTTTTTAGTAGTGTTTGTTGCCTTCATATCAAATTATCAATCAATTCCAGGTTTACAAAATCTCAAATGTACTGTTTTTTCTTGTCCAAACACATAACAAACAATCAAAACACAAACTAATACTTTCTTCATCCAAAAAAAATAATAATCTTGTGATTCTAAATAAAATAGCTCATCCAATCTCGCCTCATTCACATACCAAGTTTATAACTGATGCAATCAGACACTCGTTTCGCGTATAATAGGCTTTTCCACATTCACATACAATGTTATCGGCCGATGGACTCATAAGAGCCTCCATAAATAATTCTTCTTTCTATCACAAATACTAGAGTGTTTCAATAAGCCGAATCCTCTACATAAATAACTCTCAGTATCAAATTTACAAGCAGCATTTAGTCAGCTACCTAGAGAAAAATATGTGTTGACTGTCCAGTGTATAAATCAACCCCTCCCTGCATTACCATGCCGTTGGTTTCTGAAGTAGCTAAGAAGTCCCTGAGCCTGCATATATGTCGTTAGAATACTTGGATTAGAATAGAAAGGAAAGTGTGAGGTTTCTGCAAAATTGTCGTACCTTTTCTCTTGCTCTTGGGGTGCCAGACTGTGACAATGCTACTAACGGAGGTACAGCTCCTTCCTGGAGAACCATATTGCAGAACCTGCTACTGTTAGTGCATAATTGCAACAAAGCTGCTGCTGCATTCTCCCTACCTCTTGCAGAACCGAGCTCAACAACCTCAACCAGAACAGGAATTCCTCCTTCCTGACCAATTGCTGCTCTTCCCTCATGAATGGTTGCGAGATTTGATAAAACAGCAACAGCCTTGTCAACCATCCCAGCAGCAGGGTCCATCAACTCTACAAGGAACTTAACAGCACCAGCCTGCACAATGCGACCCTTGTTTTCATGAAGTATTGACAAGTTAAACAAAGCTGTTGCTGCATCTTTCTTGCCCCTAGGACTTCCATTTCCCAATAAATCCACAAGAGGTTTGATAGCACCAGACCTCCCAATCTTCATCTTGTTATCCTCAATCACAGAAAGGCTAAAAAGTGTAGCAGCAGAGTTTTCTTTAGCCTCACCACTCCCTGTGCGGAGGACATGAATCAGAGGTTCAATTGCATCAGCATTTGCAATCGAACACTTGTTGTTGTCATTAATTGATAAGTTGAGAAGTGTGGTAACAGCATTTTCCTGTACTTTCATGTCTTCTGAATGAAGTAAGTTGACCAACAAGTTGATGGAACCACAGTTTGCCATTACAACACGATTATCCATATTGTGCTTGGCAAGTAATCGGAGTTCAGCTGTGGCATCTCTTTGCACATCAATGGAATTGCTACTCAAATCCTGAACCAGCTTCCTAACTTGCTCCTCAAGTTCCAAAAGATCAGCCCTTCTTTCAACCGTAGCAGAAGAAACTATTCTAGGAAACCTCTCAGAAGGTCTACCCCAGATGGATTGATTTCGAACTCTTGTCTCCAGCATGGATGGGAATTCTGGCTCCCTTTGTAGAACAGACAATGGAGCAGCAGGTTGGGATTCTGATACATCCCCTGAAGCATCCGTCGCAGCAGCTGCTGACCTTGAGAACACTTCATTTCCATCACCAGGAATTGTCGGTGAAAAGTTTGAATTAGATAGTGTGCTGGGTGCCGAGCTGGTTCGATTATGACCTACAAGGGAGTATTCATTGGCTGCTAACATACAATGCCTATGTGAGTTTATCTCTCCAGAGTGGGCCATCCGTTCTTCAGAACTCTTAATAGATATCCTTTCAACATCCAGAGCAAGCATATTACTAGCAACTCCAGGTAAAGAATCATCCAAAGAGGAATGGGGATGGGATGGAGATGATCCTTCTCTTTGGGTCATACTTGATGAAATCAATCTCTTCTGTGGAGAGTTTAAAGAGCGAGCAGAATCGGGTGACAAAGAGTGATTGCCCCTCGGAAGGGGAAAACCCTGGGTATCCCTGGGCATGCCAGAATCTGCATGTGCTAGAAATGAAGATGGCTGGTTCAAGCTCAGAGATTTTGTCGGATCAGGAAGCTTTACATTGTTTGACTCACACCAATTTGCAATAAGTGCCTTAACGGTGTAATTAGGAATGAGAGTTGTGTGCCCCAGCATTTGCCTTGTCTTAGGACACACAGTAAGACCGAGATCAATCCATTTCCTTATATAAGCTCGCTCATAAGTTTGTCCAGAAGCAACAATTACAGGGTCAGTCATCAACTCGAGTGAGAGGGGGCAACAAAAATCAGGAGGTATCGGCACAGGCGTGCAGGTCTGAGACTGTTTCATTGTGATGAAGCAGTCGTGCATATGGGAAACAAGAGCTATGATTTGCTCAATATATTCAACTTCCTCAGTCTTTTCAGCTTGTTCAGCGTTCTCCTTCAATTTTTCAAGGGCCACAAGCTCAATCAAAAGCTCTTGGTTCGACTTCAATCTTAGGCAATCCGCAAGTTTTGCAAAGCTGCCTGAGTTTGCTCCCAAGCCTTCCATTTGAGCCTTAATAGACTTTGTGATAGTCATGGACATCAGTTCATAATCCACATACTTAATTTTCAGTATACAGTGCTGCAATCCAAATATAAGACATCAGGAAATCCCCATAAGTAAGGATGGCAACTCTAACTGACAGAAAGAGCAGAGAGGAACATTACAGCTGGGGTCGGAATAGGGCAAATATAAGGGAAAAGAAGATCCGGAATGACCGGTTTTGGCTCCTACCTCAAGAGATGTCAAAGTTGTATCAGTAGGAAGGCATTGATGAGAAGTTTTGAGTAGCTCGAGAATTTCAAGGCTACATGTTCGAATTTGTACGATCAGGGGTTCAGCTTGCAGGACCTATAGATCATTAACACATCAACAATATAAATAAATATAACTGCTCAAAGTATTAAAATGCCATAAATATAAACCATAAATTCTATAAGTGCACTACATCCCATTATCATTCAGTTTGCTGATTATGAAAACGAATAAATGGACTATCTGCTTATCCAATAATAAAGAGTATAGATCTTGGAACATACAAAATAAACATTACTGCCCAATGTTTGCCAGGTTTCACACAGCTCCCTCAGTTCATCAACAAATTGAGCTAGTCTGACAAATGCTTTCTGAAGCATCTCACTGGAAGCTGCTTCAACATCAACAATGGCCTCAAGAATCGGCTTTAAAATCTTCAATAGATCCTCAGCCTTGCAATAATACCTCTGAACTAAACTATCAGTTATGCTTTCACTTGATGATAAATGGAAAAATTGGGAGATTTTGCTGAGAAGAACTTTTAACAATGATATCTCCATTGCACCTGGTCACTTCCAAAAAGTAGTAATCCTCAGTTAACTGATTTGACACGAGCACAGAACCTGTTCTACAAGACACATAAATGACAGAAATTAACCCATAAAGTATATGGTCATTTATTGTATAGATAATAATGCTGAAAATTCACAGAAATAATGTCAGTGACTGAAGCTAAACTATTAGCTTGATTAAGAGAACTGCATCTTTTAAGGTTCTATCATCAAGGGTGCCCAATACGAGCAGTTTAACTATTTATTTTGTCCTATAGTAATAACTTCCTCTTGAGCAACTTTGTAATAATATGAAGCATATTACTAGTTAATCATGGTAATTTACTCAAGTAAAAGGGAAGCCCTGTGCACTAAGCTCCCACTATGCATGGGGTCGGGGGAAGGGCCGGACCACAAGGGTCTATTGTACGCAGCCCTACCCTACATTTTTGCAAGAGGCTGTTTCCACGGCTCGAACCCATGACCTCCTCGTCATAAGGCAGCAATTTTATCAGTTACGTCAAGACTCCCCCCTTCAATTACTCAAGTTAGAAAAATTAATTTATTCAGCAAATATCCCTTCCGCTGACTAACTTACCATAAGTATCCATCAGCATTTGATTCACTTACTATTTACTAATCCCCAAGAATCTTTCATATCAAGTTATTATATTTCTACTCCAACCAAATTTCCAGGATGTTTCTGGATAAAACTTTCCATTACTTTATCTTCCACAATTATTGTTGAACTGCTGCTTCAATGCGTCAGAAGAGCACTTGAACCTCAAAACAATAGAGACAAAGCTAGAGTAAATGAGATTTGAAATTTGGAAAGCCAATAGGATAAGTGCGAAATTAATAGCCGTTGTCACTAAATAGTACACTTTATAATTACGTGTGAAGTTTTCTTCTATATTTCCTTTTCTTAAATGCACTGATGCATTTATTTCCAGATAGAGTTTCATCAACACTTAGCTACTATTAGCCCCAACATCATCTACATCCCCTTTTCTTAAATGCACCGATGCATTTCCGACCTAGAGTTTCATCAACACTCAGCTACTATCAGGTCCACCGTCGTATATAGCCTCTACTTCCTAATACCAACATGTGCATGAGCATGCTCATGTTGTACTACATCAATCAACTATGTCTCAATTCCAACTAAATCATATGTATCCATTCACCTAATATTGAGTGGATTAATAATCATAGTTGTCACAACCCTCTTCCTTTTCCCGCCTCATGGAGGGTTAGACCCTGCAAAACTCACATGTGCTCCAAAGAGAAAAAGCATTCGCATTGACCAAAATGAATGACGAAAACAGATAATTCAAAACTTCGCATAGAGAGATAGCACGAGTATAAATGACATCAACAAGGTAACAATCACAACAACCATCAATCCAGTTACAGATAAATCCAATAACCCATTTTTCTTCCTAAGCTAAAAAAGAGAACTGCAACTAAAAATTGAGCTTATTTCATTCCAATACTGGTAACAATTTCGATTGAAACAAATAATTCTTCATAAACGAAAAGTAAAACTCACCTCAACATTAAAAATACAATCTTTTTCTAATTTCTTCCTTTTTGGCAACCCAATGAAGCTCTATTTCACCATCCCCTGACCTTGGTGCTATGCTGTGGACAACAAAAAACAAGAAAATGAACAAAACCCACAAAACCCAAGAAGGTACTGATCAACTATAGCAATAAAATTCACCCCACATACCCAAAAATTAAAACTTTTACAAACCCCACTTGAGATTCTTTGTTTTCACAGCTTTACAGCTTGAATATTTCCACTAATTTGTATGAATCAGATCCAGATTTGAGCAAACAGTTGGGAAAGCTAAAAGGTACAGCAATTGCACGAGAATTGTTGAAAGTTTGGGCTTGTGGGGTGAGGGTAGGGGTGGGGGGGAGGGGGTTTAGGTTCTCATCATGGGGTTGAAGGAATTTTGAAAATGGTGACAGACATACCAAAAGTATTGCACTTCCACCGTAATTTGACTTGACACCGAATTTTCTAATTGAACTATCACTTACCAAATGAAAGATTTGAAAAGACTTTTTTTTTGTTGTTGAGACTTGAGACATATGTATGTATTTTAATGGTGTACATAAATATAGTACAAGAATACATGAAAATGATCAAACTTAAATAACGAAAAGTTTAATTAATTTTTATAAATATTTCAATAAAAAATGATCAAGCGTAAATATATGATGCTTAGCCTTCACAGCATTATACTTCATATGTGAATGTCTAAAGTTATCAAGTTTCATATATGATTATCTGGCCTTTTAACCTAATCGTGAAAATGTGCAAAAGAAATAATTATAAAACGAATATTAATTAAATGACGACATCAAAAGCGGCTATTTATGCACTTCTTCATAAATAATTTTATAAGCACATGTATATTTTGATGTGGTTAAACTTGCAAAAATTTACGACTCATGCAATGTGTCAGGGTGTTGGGATGAGTTTCTTTGTCAAATACAGATAGATTACCTTGGGCCCAAATGTATGAGCCCAAAACATTCCCCGGGTAAAGCCCAAACCCAATTCAATGATCCGATCATGAATATGGTATTTAACTGTTTTTAGTGTTGCTGTTTTTGATCCGAGGCTCTTTTGGAAATAACTTCTTCACCTCCGTGAGGTAGGTTAAAGTTTGCGTATATTCTATCATTTTCAAATCCTATTTGTAAAAATATTATGGTACACTCTAACCGACTCGATCTATAGAAAGCAGAGATTTCAGCTCCCTATCTTTTCACCACACCCTTTGGTGGTGAAAAGACCTTTTAAATATGCGATACTATTATGATTTTTACATGAATACGAGATATTTAATGTATCGTATTGTCCAAAGAAAGTAATAGCTAAGTAAATTGAGAAGAAAGTAGAAATAATAGGAGATAAGTATTGAAATATAGATAAGTTGAGCTGCTGTATTGTGATTGGTCAGTACAACAAGTTAGTTAGAGTCACGTGCTTTACATTTTGTTATGCAGTTAGTTAAGTTGTTAATACTGTTAGTTGTGAGGTTAATTAGTAACAACAAATATAATCCTCTATATATAGAGGCTGAAATGTAAAAGGGCATACACAATGAATTGATGATACACATTGAAATGTAGCTTTCTTCTAGATTATTCCAAGAGATCTCTATTTCTGCATTCTCTGTTCTTCTTCGTAAGAGTTCACAAATTATTTATGGTATCAGAGCTTTGATCAAGGGATTCCTTAGAGGTTTGAATCTGTAGTTTCTGCAATTGTTGAAGTTGTAGCAATGGTGGAATCACAGAGTTCAGAGGTAGAAGATAATCCCCAGACGAATCATAATCATCCACTTCATCTTCAAGCATCAGACGCACCTGGTGTTGCCTTGATTCCTATGAAGCTCACAGGGCCAGAGAACTATGGTGTGTGGAGCAGGTCAATGCGATTAGCACTACTAGTCAAAAACAAATTGGGATTTGTTGATGGCACATGTGCTAAGAGCTCATACAAGGGAGATCTGGCAGTCAGATAGGAACGATGAGATGCAGTTGTCTTATCGTGGCTAATTGCAACAGTTGCACCAGAATTAATAACTAGCATAGTATATGCTTCTAGTTCAAAGAAGATCTGGAATGACTTTAAGGAGAGATTTGATAAGTCCAATTTGACAAGGATTTTTCACTTGTGGAAAGAGATCAATATATTGTCACAAGGAACTGATTCTGTGACTGCTTATTACTCCAAAATGAGAGATCTATGGGATGAGATGGATGTGATGGTGCCTTCTCTTTCTTGTGATTGTGTTGAGTCAAGCTCACACGTTGAACATGTTAAACAACAAAGGTTATTGCAGTTTTTGGTAGGTTTGAATGAGAGCTATGCTCAGGTGAGGAGTTCGATTCTGTTGAGTCCATCTGTTCCAAGTGTAAATCAAGCCTATGCAATGGCTATACAAGAAGAAAGTCAAAGGAAGCTAGGACAAACAGAAGGAGGTAAAGAACCTTTGACAATGATGGCAGGAAGAGGTGCTCAACCACATAATTTCAACAATCAGATCAACAACAATTTTCCAGCTAAGAAGACTCAGGGTCAGAATTCACAAGGCAGAAGGATGGGACTAGTGTGTGATCATTGTGGTTACAAAGGTCACACCAGAGAAAACTGTTATAGAATTGTAGGATTTCCAGCAGACTTCAAAAGTAAGAGAAAGGGATCTGGATCTGTGAATGAAGCATATGCAAATAACTCCACTTCTGAAGCATCAGGATCTGGATCAGCATATGCAAATAACTCCACTTCTGAAGCATCAGGATCTGGATCAGCATATGCAAATAACTCCACTTCTGAAGCATCAGGATCTGGATCAGCATATGCAAATAACTCCACTTCTGAAGCATCAGGATCTGGATCAGCATATGCAAATAACTCCACTTCTGAAGCATCAGGATCTGGATCAGCATATGCAAATAACTCCACTTCTGAGGCATCAGGATCTGGATCAGCATCAAAATTCTATTTCCCAGGAGGTTATTTCACAAAGGAGTAATATGAGCAGGTCACTAAGATGTTGCCTCCTTCCTCACCTACAGGAACCTGCAGGGCTGATGCCAATGCTGCAGCAGGTATGAATCCTTTGCCTGATAATGTTGGTGGAAATACAGGAAGGTGGATTGTTGATTCAGGAGCTACACATCATATTACATATTGTGAAAGTATGTTAAGTGAATGTAGAAAATTATCAGAATCCAATTGTAATAAGGTGCAGGTGCCAACAGGAAATAAAATTCATGTAGAACATGTAGGAGATGCAGTGATTTTGGGGAATTGCAAGTTAAAAAATGTTTTACATGTACCAGACTTCAGGTTCAACTTATTGTCAGTCTCTAAACTGATTAAGGATCTGAAATGCATGGTGTCTTTCTATCCTGATTTATATGTAATGCATGCTCTCTTTACTGGAGAGGTGATTGGGATTGGTAAGGAAAATGATGGCTTGTATATTCTCAGACAAGAAGTACTACCTACTGTTGGAGCAGTACTCAAAAACAAGAACTCAGAAGAACATAAACTTTGGCATCTTAGATTAGGACATCCCTCATTGAAAGTATTGCAGCATCTACCTATGTTGCAAAATAAACTGATTGAGGCAGTACAAGAAGATTGTATGATTTGCCCTTTGGCAAAACAGTGTAGACTCAAGTTTCCTTCTAGTGTTACTCATACTACTAAGATGTTTCAACTAGTACATCTAGATGTTTGGGGACCTCATAGAGATCCAACTTATAATAGAAAGCATTATTTTCTGACTATAGTTGATGACTTTAGCAGATTTACATGGATTTCTTTACTGCAAACTAAGAAGGATGTAATAGTTGCATTGAGAAGCTTTATATCAATGGTTTGTAATCAGTTTGATTGTGCAATAAAGGTGTTGAGATCTGACAATGGTACTGAGTTCTTTAACAGTCAAGTAAATGAATTGTTATCCTCTTTAGGCATCATACATCAAAGTAGTTGTCCATACACTCCACAACAAAATGATATTGTT
This sequence comes from Solanum tuberosum, assembly GCF_000226075.1. Classification (NCBI taxonomy): domain Eukaryota; kingdom Viridiplantae; phylum Streptophyta; class Magnoliopsida; order Solanales; family Solanaceae; genus Solanum; species Solanum tuberosum. The sequence goes on from NW_006238953.1 coordinate 2,724,586, forward strand.
GAAAGGAAACATAGGCATATACTGGACACAAATAGAGCTTTAAAAATGCAATCTCATATTCCTAGTAGATTTTGGGGTGAATGTGTACAAACTGCAGTTTACTTAATTAACAGGCTGCCTACAGCTGTGTTGAATGGACAGTCTCCTTATGAAAGGATATTTGGAAAGGCACCTAGACTAGAACATATAAGAGTATTTGGATGTTTATGTTTTGCTACTGTTTTGCCAAGAGGTGGAAAGTTTGAAGCCAGAGCTAAGAAAGTTGTTTTGTTGGGGTTCTCTTCCACACAAAAAGGATATAAGCTATATGATCTTGAGGCGAAAGTTGTGTTCATTAGCAGGGATGTTGTGTTCAGAGAGGCAGTTTTCCTTTTAAAGTTATGCAATCTAATGATACAGGTCCTTGCCCCTTGTTTTCACCTTTCCTAGTTACTGTGGATGATACCAACAATGATGTGAACATAGATCACGTTCTCCCAACATGTTCATCTCCTGCAGAACCATGCCATACACATATTGAAGAGCTTCCTAATACCAATAATGATCAGGAAGGTTCTCATGATGAACCTCCCGAGGTTGGTCCAATAGAGCCACTTCCCACAAAACATGTGCATACAGATACTCTTCCACCTCCTGTTGTTAAACCACCAATTAATGTTAGTTCAAGGAAGACTACCAGACAGTGCAAGCCTCCTGTATGGATCAGAGATTATGTTGTGCCTCAAAAATCAAGTCCTCACTCAATCACTAACCATGTCTGTTATGATAATGTATCATCAGGTTATCAGTCCTATTTGCAGGCCTTTTTAGCAGCTGTGGAACCTCAATCTTTTCATGAAGCATCACAAGATAAGATGTGGATTGATGCTATGCAACAAGAGATTAAGGCTTTAGAAGATAACAACACTTGGACAATTGTTGACTTACCTCCAGGTGAGAAAATAATTGGATCAAAGTGGGTGTACAAGATCAAATACCAGTCAAATGGTGATGTGGATAGATACAAAGCTCGATTAGTTGCCAAAGGTTATACTCAAAGAGAAGGACTTGACTATCATGATACTTTTTCTCCAGTTGCAAAGATGGTTACCATTAGAACTGTGTTTAGCCTGGCAGCTTCCTATGGTTGGGACTTATCTCAAATGGATGTTAACAATGCCTTCTTGCAAGGTGATTTAGTTGAAGACATTTATATGGCACTTCCTCTGGGCTTCCAGGGGCAGGGGGAATCTAAGGTGTGCAAGCTGAGGAAGTCACTCTATGGTCTCAAACAAGCATCTAGACAATGGAACATTAAGTTCACTGAGGCACTGTTGGCAGCAGGTTACTGTCAAAGTGTTCATGATCACTCTCTTTTCATTAGAAGGGAAAGAACTGAAATGGCTATGGTTTTAGTATATGTTGATGATCTTTTGATAACTGGGAATAGCTCCAGAATGGTTCAAGAAGCCAAAGACACACTGCACAAAAATTTTAAAATGAAAGACTTGGGAAGTCTTAGATATTTTTTGGGGATTGAAATCTTGAAGTCTAAAGAGGGGTTATTACTGAATCAGAGAAAGTATGCTTTACAACTTATTTCAGAGACTGGACTGAGTGGAGCAAAAACCGTAAGCACTCCTTTAGAGTTCAACCACAAATTGACCAGCATAGAGTTTGATCAATACATTGGTGGATCTGATGATGCAGAGTTAGAAGATATTACAACATACCAAAGACTGATTGGTAAATTGTTGTATTTGACAATTACCAGATCTGACATTTGCTTCAGTGTCCAGGTTCTGAGTCAATTCATGCAACACCCTAAGGTTTCACACTGGGAGGCAGCACTAAGAGTTGTAAGATATATTAAAAAATCTCCAGGACTTGGAGTAATGCTTAGAAGAGGGACTGGTGTTACAAAACTCACAGGATATTGTGACTCGGACTGGGCTTCATGCCCAAACACACGAAGATCAGTAACTGGATATATGGTAAAACTTGGAGATTCTCTTATTTCTTGGAAATCAAAGAAGCAGCCGATAGTAAGTAGGAGTTCAGCTGAGGCAGAGTATAGAAGTTTGGCAGCCCTTGTTGCTGAACTAATCTGGTTAGCAGGATTACTAGATGAATTACACTTTCCAGGTGCCACTCCAATCTCAGTGTTCACAGACAGCAAATCAGCCATCCAAATAGCTGAAAATCCAGTATTTCATGAGCGTACGAAGTACATAGATATTGATTGTCATTTTATTCGAGAAAAGGTGAAGTCAGGGTTCATTGAACTTAAGCACTTGTCCACTACCATGCAACCTGCTGATATACTCACAAAAGGACTAGGTGCTAGTCGACATCATCTCCTCATGACCAAACTTGGTGTGTTAGATGTCTTCCACCCTTCAGTTTGAGGGAGTGTATTGAAATATAGATAAGTTGAGCTGCTGTATTGTGATTGGTCAGTACAACAAGTTAGTTAGAGTCACGTGCTTTACATTTTGTTATGCAGTTAGTTAAGTTGTTAACACTGTTAGTTGTGAGGTTAATTAGTAACAACAAATATAATCCTCTATATATAGAGGCTGAAATGTAAAAGGGCATACACAATGAATTGATGATACACATTGAAATGTAGCTTTCTTCTAGATTCTTCCAAGAGATCTCTGTTTCTGCATTCTCTGTTCTTCTTCGTAAGAGTTCACAAATTCTTTAATAAGTGTACTATTTTGACTACAATTTTGTAGCAACTATATAGACAATTTAATAATGCAAATTCTTGTTCTCTTTTTGGCAAGTTTCTCCATAATGATTTAAGCAAAAAGTCTCCATTTCTTAGGGGTTAAAGATTTTTAAAAACATTAAGAATAACTCAAAAGCAAATCATAAATACTTTTGTTATCATAAATTATTTTATTAAAAATAAAATAAAATATTTTTGAATACAAAATATATAATAACTCTTTAAAATAAAATTAGCAAAAGATCATATAAATTGAGATTTAAGAGTATTAATATCAAATATCGCAAAATAGTTGAGTAGGGTGCATGCTAACTTGCATATTATTATTATCATCTTAAATATTTGTATTAGTGAAAGATCATATATATTTAATCAAGGTACACATAAATTATTACGGAGATTATGATTATAAAAAAAATTTAAAAAAATCATATGCACACCCCACCCACCCGCCCCATTCCATATTTCCAAGTTGACACTCACTTCTTCATTTTTTATTTTTCTTCTTCTCATCTTTTGTCCCATCTTTCTCTCATTTTCAACTTCCATGGCGGATCAGCTTACGGATGATCAGATCTCTGAGTTCAAGGAAGCCTTCAGCCTTTTCGACAAAGATGGAGATGGTAAGCTCTTCATGACTATTCTTTCCATTCTTCTTTTCATACACCCAAAAATTTATTTTCATTTTTTTGAAGAAAAATCGAATCTTTAAATTGCTCTGAAGACGCCCAGATGGATAAATCTGGAATTATTTGTTGTTTTTATCATATTTATGTGTTTGTTCCTTCTGGGTATTGCCTAAAATTTTGATCCAAGACTTTAGAGTCAATGGGTCGGAGTGATTGCTGTCTATTATATATATATGTGTGTGTGTGTGTGTGTGTGTGTGTGTAGTTGTAATTGTTTGAGCTTAAAGAAGTGGATTTGGTTTAACGTGATTCGAAGGGCTAGATCCACATTTAGTGTTGCTATTTATTGACTAATTTCTGATGTATGATTGATTTGATGTTGAGTGAAGATAAGTGGATCCAATATTGTTGAGTGAATGAGTTTCGGAATATCTTTGAAACCATTGTTATCCTTCTTGAAAATGAGTGCAAACTTATCATATGGAGAATTACAACATACCCAGACAAATGATGACACTAGGTGATTTCTCTCCACCAGTCCTAGCCTTGGTGGACAAAGATATCTGGTACCTGTTGCTGGTGGGAGGTGGTTGGTATCTGTAGAATTAGTCGAGATGTGTAAAAGTTTGTCTAGACACCACGGTTATCAAAAAAAAAAGGTGAGGTCTGCGGGTAGAATGTACTCACGTACACATAGAGACATATTTGGATAGATTGTTTCATTCAATATTATGTAGTTCAAAGGGAGGCAGTGGATGAGTTCAAGTCCCTCTCTTTCCGTACCTTTGCTTAATTCACCAACTTTACTAACGAAAAGGGATCATATGAATACACCCACTGCCAAAACCTACATCGTTTTGTGGTGAGGATGGTGGTTAATTTGTGTCACTAGGTGGAAAACTTACACTTCGTGGTGCGTGGAGATGGTCTTTCTATGTTGTTGGTGGAATATATTTGATAAAGATTTGATTTTTTTGATAACCAAGATATCCCTAAAACCAACTGGTGCACGGTTTGAAACTTGGTAGATAATGAGCTCGCACGTTTACTCTTATCCACTTAAACACTAGGCTTTTGGCTGTGACAGGTTTGAACTTGAGATGTCGATAAAGATTTGATTTTGAACCTGGTTTTGCTTCTACTTGTTGTATAATTAGATGTCAGATTGACCTTTGTGAAGTTGGTCAGCAGGTTAAGTATTCGTTGATATTGTTAACTTGTTTGATTGATTGTACCTGGGAACTTGAGGGTTGATTTGATTTTGACAAATGGGGAACTTATTTGAGGGTTGCATCAGAATGAAGCTGTTGAAATGGTATTTGGCCAAATCAGTTAACATTTCTTAGAAAGGTTGAATCCCTCTTATGTGTTTCCTGTCTAGGATTCCTACTGTCAATTCTTGATTTTTTTTCTTTGTTTTGCTTAATGATGGATATAATCAATTTTGTTCAATGTGGTAACTCGTTCGTAATGGGATTGTATGATTCCCCTACAACACTTTAGCTTGTAAGGAAGTTTATGCTAGTCTTTTTGGGAAAATTTTACTCATATGGTAAAGAAAATATGGTCTGACTAGAACCATCTTCAGACATTTTGGGCAAAGTCACTTTTTCTGAGACATTACTGATGCTCCCTATCTATATTTATATCTATACAGCAGTTAGTTCTTTTTTCTTTTTTTTGATAACCGTGGTGTCCGGAACCTCTGGGCCAACTTTCATGCACCTTGACATTCCACGGCATACTTGCCACCTCCCACCGTCAACAAGTATCGGGTACCCCTGTTGACCAAGGCTAGAACAAGGCTAGAACAGATGGGAAGAAATCACCTAGTGTTTTGTCTCTGTTGGGAATTCAACCTAAGACCTCATGGTGCTCAACCCACGTCATTTACCACTTAGCCACATCAATGGGTGCTACAGCAGTTCCTTCCTTATTCTGGTGCAGACTCGAGCTTTTCTACCAATCGAGTATATTTACTTATGTTACAGTTACTTTTTCTCAAAAGAAAGTATATATATACTTATGTTTGCTTTTCTTACCAACTAGCTGATATATATGTCCTTGGAAAATTTCAGGCTTGGTAGTATTATATAAGCGAATTTAGTCGTAACTCCTAAACCTGATCAGCTGCTTTTGGTTGGAATGACTGCATCTTTTGGTTGAAACAGATTATGGACGAACCTGATTTCCGGGAGGGGGAGATGTAAGAAAAACTACCAACTTGACCCTTAGCTTGAGTATCATATTTGGTTTTCTACTAAAATCCCCTTTTGGAGGGGAAGGATGGATTGATAGTGGAGACAATTTAGAAGAGATATAATCGGAGGACATGTATGGTTAGGTTCCACTTGTATACTTGGTGGAATCTTGTGTATCTTAACCAAACCCTTCACATGGGCTCGATAAAAATAAAATTTGGTCTGTCCTCCCATTGAAAAGATTTTCCCTGTTTTTCCTATATATTTTATAACTTTAAGTCATGAATGCGGTTAATGATGTGTTAGTTTTGTTCAGCTATTCTCGTTGTTTCGTGCTTGTCTAGAACTTTTCCGGTAGAATGAATAAGTTAAGAAAAATAAAAAACATTTTAAAGTACTGTTGTAAGATTTGTAACACAATAGCAATACATTTTTTGTAATTATTGCCAAATTTTTCTACAGGTTGCATCACCACTAAGGAGCTTGGAACCGTGATGCGTTCGTTGGGACAAAATCCAACTGAGGCTGAGCTTCAAGACATGATCAATGAAGTTGATGCTGATGGAAATGGAACCATTGACTTCCCGAGTTCCTTAACTTGATGGCTCGGAAGATGAAAGACACTGATTCTGAGGAGGAGCTCAAGGAAGCTTTCAGAGTGTTTGACAAGGATCAGAATGGATTCATTTCTGCAGCTGAGCTACGCCATGTCATGACAAACCTAGGCGAGAAGCTTACAGATGAAGAGGTTGATGAGATGATTCGTGAAGCTGACGTGGATGGTGATGGACAGATCAACTATGACGAGTTCGTCAAGGTCATGATGGCCAAGTGAGAACTGATCAACTCAACTTACCTAAATTCGGTTATTTTGAACCTTACGACAATTGAGGATTTTATGTTTTTTATTTTGCGCGACTAATTTTGTTGATATTTCAGATTCTTGTGTATTCGTTCCTGTTATTTTTTACTTCTAATAGACGTTATCGTCTTCCATTTTTCTCTGAAAATTCTCAAGTTTTTTAAGCCTACAAGTTCATCATGTGGAAATTTAGTTAGTTTGTATATTGTGTAAATATGAAGTAATCAAACTAAAAATACCACTTATTTTGAAACAGGCGAGTAAGAAGTAATATGTGTCACATCTTTGTTTACATTAATGTTCAAATTGCCTCTACTAGAGTCTTTTATACTAAACAACTCAAGTTTTCTAAGTCCATGGAATTTAGAGTAGAGAGTAAGTTGTAGTCACATCAAAATGAAAAATTAAAGTGAAAAGGATATGATTGTCAAGTAACTAGGGGTGTACAAAATTGAATCGAAAATCGAATCAAATCAGGAAAAAA
>NW_006238953.1:2731577-2773891 GCF_000226075.1 Solanum tuberosum
TGTTCAAATCTTTTGAAAACCTTAAGTTTTTTTCTTGTTTTTACTTTAAAAAAATAAAATTAAGTGGCGACTCTGTCCTTTTGGAAATTCGATTTCTCTTAAATCATAAGTTTGATCGATTTTTCGAAAACTAAGTCATTTTTTCTTTTATTTATATTTTCGAGTAAAACATGGATCACCAGCTAAGGCCTCTAAATGACTGCTCAGTAGTCAATGATAAAGGAGGTTTGCTTAGAAGTAGTCACCCTTGAAATCGTGCGTAATAACTTACTAATCAAGAGCTAATAACCCCTAAGCCCAACGGTTCGTATATGCACCTATTCTAACACCTAGATAGGACAACCCTCAACCCCAAACTTAATTTGGGTCGTGCAGAAAATAAATACAACATCATCTAACATCCTATATAAATAGGAAAACATCTTTAATTGCTTAAAACCCTTCAAGCTACTTTACAAGGAAACATACTAACACCCCCAAGAAACTAGTCTAAACAGGTGAAAGAGCTACTAAGAGTAAATTTTGTAAAAGAAATAAAACAAAACTCCCACCATAAGGAAATTAAGAAGAGTAGAAGTTGTCAGAGATTATCATCGCGTTCACTTATGAAACATCAACTGAATTCCTGCAACCAAAATATGCCAAGTGGCATAGTAAGGGCAGTATTAGTACAAACAACACGTACTAATTGGCATCATCAGTTGACCCGAACTTACCACATAATATAAGGTAGACATTCAAAAGGGAACATGTAATATGAAAATTAAACCACTACGAGTCTCTATCCATGAACTTTCACCATCCAGGTCTAATACCATAAACTAGTACACTTTGATCCCAGCCTCCTACCTGATTCTGTTGCCAACTCTGATGCTTCATAAGCCTGCCTTTTATGTCACCCTAAGGCTTCCCAAGTCTACCTGTGATGTCACCCTAAGGCTTCCCAAATCTATTTGTGATGTCACCCTAAGCTTTCCCAAGCCTATGTCACCCTAAGGCTTCTCAAGTCTATCTGTGATGTCACTTTAATATCATATAATAACCTAACCCAGTTATCATATAGAGATTCCTGAATGCAAGGCCGCCACTAATGTCAAATCATAGCCTAACTCTTCTCCCACCTTAAGATTCCTGAATACAAGACTACCCTTCATTTTATTAATCAATCTACTATCCTGGTCCTTTTTGGAACAATACATGAAAATGACGTCTTAGATCAACTCAGCCTTCTTGACTTCTCCATTATCATATAAGTCCTAAAAACACTAGACAACCATAACCAATCTTAACACTTAATCATACACCAGACCTTTGGTCATATGTCTAACTTAATTATCACCATTTCAATAAATCAATAACATCATGATAAATAGAACACAATTTAGAAACAACTAGAGTATTGAGTCCCCATAAACTAAACTCAATAGTTAAAATAATTATGCATAATAGCCCCTAAGGATTCTGTTGTCAATAAACCCTTAATATATCTCAACCATCACAAGTAACACATAACCTGGACTCCTAGCCCTCACCTTGGATTTATATACACAAACTGAAATACCATAACCACATGTCAACCACATGTAACAACAATCACAAATACATAGACTTCAGTCACAATATCATGAAACATCAGCACTTGGATCAAACAATGCATAACTACAAGTCTCATATGATCATAATGTAAATATCGAGCCCTCTCATGGAATCACACACATATGTGGTCCTCTAACGAAATTCAAACCCAAGTTGTTAGTGTACCAGCGATGTAACCGATCCAATCGTTAATATTCATATCAGGCGTGGTATTTGAGTCAACCGTTAGTATTTTTGTATTGGCGTGATACCCGAGCCAGTCAGTAATCACAAGTAACCATGCACTATTACAAACATAATTAGCAATACCACTTGAACACCACAAGTCACAATTACAAGTTCATTGCATGAGATTACCTACATGATATCATTCTGTATGTCTCCCTACCATGCATTGCAAAAATGATACTACAAAGTAGTAAACATGCATACATACATAAACCGAAAACATACAACCATCACCTACATATATAGACCTATATGTCAATATCCCAAAATACCGGACCTCATTGTGAGCACACATTTATTCTTTGGGAAATATCTCTCTAGTTGCATGAATCGATACTCTTTCCATTTATTTAGTTCCCCTTGATTATCACAGGTTTCAGAAATGTCTTTAACCCAACAATTTTATAAACACATAATCTTACAATTAACACCAATCACCCCAATAAGAAAACTCAAGATTAACAATCAAGAACTAGAGAACTACGCCCTAGTCAATATATTTTCTCGCCCTAGCAGCAATAAATATTTAACCATCCAGACTCCGTGCCCTAAAGGCCTAGGCATGAAACCTCTCGTCAATCTACAAAAAAACCATGCAATAGAAAATAAGTCTAACTACACAATTAGGAAAACTTAGTGTATTTGGGCGCCAAGCAACTACTGCAGAAGTCTGATCGCAAAGTTTGACTCTTTTTGTGAAACTTTAGCTTGTTCTTGGTGTAAAATAATAATACAATATAAAATCATTTACAAATGGCCTAATATTTCAAGATTATATACAAATCTCAAATCCTAGGCCAACCTCATAATTTTTCACTCATTCCATGGCTTTCCCACCAATAATTCAACTAGAACTATAAATTTCATGGTTATACTAGTGAATTATGGTAAATAAATCAAGAATAAACATTCTTAATATTAGTCCAAGTTCTTCCACCCTAAAATCCTCATAAATACGGATTTTCCCACCTTAGAATGAATTCAAACCATTCCCTAGGGCCATAAATATATTTTCTAAGGACTAAAAATTAAACGAGTGTTAGATTGATGGAAGGACATACCTTGAAGGAGAAAATCAATGAAAAACTGAAGAAGAAATCACCCCAACCTTGCCCTAGCATGACCTTGGATGAGTTTGGGAGAAAAATAATGTTTTAGGGCTGAAAATAGCTTTTAATTTCATACAACCCTGAGCCTGCTATAGCGGCTTGCTAGAGCGCCCTGATCCTCGCTATGGCTACCTCAGCTTTTCAATACGGTCAGTCTCTAGTAAACCAGTCATAACTTCTTACTTCGAACTCGAAATGACGCAAACTTGGTGGTGTTGGAAAAAAGATTCATAGAACATTAATTTGATAGGTTATATGCCACCTAATTCATTTTAGATTGAGATATATGATCGTTTTAAGTTACCTTAGTTTAAAATAAATCTCAAAACTAAATCAGTAAGAGTACTTTCAACTAACTTTGTGATAGGGACATTGTACGACCTTATTCATAACTAATGCACTCACATACCAAGGAATTGATCCTAACCCTATGACGAATAAGATTCATAGACCTTTACGATAAATATTTTCAGTAACGACAGAATAGGTCGTTACAGTTAAACAATCTGCCGAAGATTTGGGATGTCAAAACTACATCGACATGAATAATTGAATTCCTAGAGTCCTTGCTTTTTCTTTTGGGTAACTTACAAAAATTCCACTAGTTTAGGAGCTAATTACTTAGATTCACACTAGTTTGTAATATTACGAATCTTACTATAATTTGAACATGGGATACATGTATCTCCAAATGCGTGCAAATACATGGGGTCAAAATTAGGTGTAACTTGTCCTATATACACTATATCCAAATGAATTCGCATGTATCTGACTATCTCGCTCACCTCCCTCTCATCTCACACTCCACTCTCCTCTCTTGCTCGCCTCTCTCCCTATTTTAGTGTGTATGGTAGTAAAACACATATACTTAGGTGTATATGACTTGAAATCTGGTATGAAATTATTAATTAGTAAGATAATGTGTAATTATCTCAAACTATCGAGAGAATTAGTAAATATGATATGGATGTATATTTAGTTTGATAGTTTTTCCTTTCCTTTTTGTTGCTTTATTGTATTGGGCTTGTCTTTTTTTGGGTCCGGACAAATTGTTTGAACTTATTTTAGCTCAGTTTATAGAAAACAACCCAATGAGTCAAATTTAACAATAACCAAAAATTCTACACAAATGCAATCAAATAAGTATATTATATATATGAGTAAATTTTAGGTTTAGCAAACATAAAAATCATATTTGTATGCTATAGCTATAGTTTGTGTAATTGCGCTCCATAACAAATTTTATGTTTGTTATGGCTATTAATCTGTATATTTTGGTATACTTATACATAAAAATCTGCATTTGTATATTTAGGTATATTTATACATAGGAAAATGAAAAAAAAAAAAAAGTAAATTTTAGGTTTAGCAAACATAACAATCATATTTATATGTTATAGCTATAGTTTGCATAATTGGGTTCCATAGAAAATTTTATGTTTGTTATGGCTATTAATCTGTATATTTTGGTATACTTATACATAAAAATCTGCATTTGTATATTTAGGTATATTTATACATAAAAATTTGTATATGGATATGTAACTGTATTTTTGTATACATTTGTAAGTTGTATAAGTATATGTTTTTTTGTTGTGATTTTCAATCGTATATGTATTGGTGTATTATATGTATTTAAATATAAATTTGTATATGTATATCTAACTGTATTTTTGTATACATATAGATTTGTATACAAATCTCTCTCACTTTATACAAACACAAATTATATATTATATTTTGTATAATCTCTGTTTGTATAAAGCGAGAAGGAGAGAAAGGCAAAAAAAAACTGGGCAGGGGAAGATTTATATTGTATAATTTTAAGTGTATAGGATGAAGAGATATGTATTTGTATGTGTATATACAGTTTCTCTCGCATTATACAAACACAAACAAAATTTATACATTTGTGTTTGCATAAAGTGAGAGAAGCGAGCGAGATTTATGGGGAGAGAGCCGAGTGGAAAACTGTTTGCTATGGATTAAAATTAAATGAAATTATGGTTATAACATTTAATTTAAATTAATAGTTTGCTATTTTATACAATTTTCTCTATAAATAGAGATACTTAACTTATATCAATTTGCATAATTATAGTTACATGTATTTAAAATCTGTTCTTATAAAGATGATTGGAAATTGGAATAGCGATCAAACAAATAGATGTTCTTTTCCTTTTTGGTTCCACCAAATATTCCACAGTTGAAAGTATAACAAAGGAAGAATGGTTTGAATCTTCATGTAAGCTGTTGACGTTCAATTCTAAGCAGCTTCGACCAATTGTCCACTTGCACTAACTTAAACTTTCTCTTTTTATAATTATTATATTGTATATCTTCTATTTAGCGTTCAATATATTATTTTATATATTTTATATTTATGTCATTGTCAATTAATACAGCTTGTCAGTACGCGTATAATATCAAACAAAAACCATGAGGTTTTCCCCCTTGTACGCCCACTGTATTTATAAATGGTCAAATATATCCCTGTTCTATAAGAAATAGTTTAAATATACTTCTAGGTATATTTTTGGGCTAAATATATCCCTTCCATTATACTTTCGGGTTAAATATACCTTTATGACTAACAGAGGACACATGGACAGCTAAGATTAAATGAAATATTCAATTTAAAATAAATCAAATTCGAATATAATCCGCCCCACCCTAATAATTTAACCCGACCTAATTATAACATTGACCCACCCAATTTATATTTTATCTCCTCACAGCTACTACCGATGACGATCTTGAGCAAGAAGAAATAAAATGATAGATCAACCAGAAATCTCTTAGGTTAAAACCAAATTCCCTCAAATATGTTACTGCACTGGTCACTTTCCTTTTTCATATCCTATTTTATCCTTTGGATCTCAAGATACTACTGTGTTACTCTTATATGTGAATTTGTGCGTGGGTTTGCATGCTTAGCTGGAAAATGAATGAAATTCAAAAATATGTGGAGAAGGACAATGCATGATAAGTTGGGATCACTTTTTCATTTAGATATCTGGATTTACATTCTTCGAAAAACTAATTTGTATCAGCCTACAAGCTGGAATTCGACAAAAGGTTGCTCTGTAGCCATCCTTTCCTGGAGTTCATTGATAAGAGGATGTGGGTGGGTCAATGTTATAATTGGGCCGGATTAAATTATTGGGGTGGGGTGGGTATTTTAGTTGTCCATGTGTCCTCTGTTAGTCATAAGGGTATATTTAGCCCGAAAGTATAACAGGAGGAGTATATTTAACCAGAAAGTATAACTAGAGGTATATTTAAACTATTTCCTATAGTACAGGGGTATATTTGACCCTTTGTTGTTTATTATATCGTGAAAATGTAGCATTCTACCCTTGTTAACTCTTCTAATTGTATTTTCCCTTCGATCCATTTCCATGTTATTCGAGATGCCTCTTTAAGGAAATATAATACTTTTTATACAGGCATAAACTAGGGCTTACGGTTAGAGTAGCTTCCAAGCTGAAATCGAATACTTTTTGTAGAGTTTCAACTCAAATTAAACACATTTTGTAGAGTGCCACAAAATTTCAATGTCTACGACATTATCAAACCCATCTTTTGGATGGCTTTTGAAACAAACCTAGAAATGACATCATCTACTTATTCTTAGGGTTGTTCAAAATTAATCAACGTTTACAAAGTATTTAAAATGTAATCACTTTAAAGAAAATACGAAGGAGGCAAAACACACAAGATATATATTTGCTAAAATGATGATAATTACAAATTTTGAATATATTACAAAGGTTGGTTATTTTCATAATTAACGACAACCTTGTAGATGATTAGTGTTGAAATTAGCCTTAAACAAACTAGTATTAGACCGATTGTTCGTCACGATGAATATGAAGACAATGGATAGAAGCTCGGATCATGTGAAGAGCTAAAGAACAAGCTTGGGAGTGATGATGCGCGTGGAATAGACTGCTTTATTGTCGTTACTCGTAGTTTGAAGACGTACACATAAGAATAATTATCTAGGTTTTGTTGTTTGGTGACCATAAGTATATTCGAATCGAGATGCTTTGATGGTTATAAATATTCAAATAATATGAGAAATATACAATAAATTTCTAAATACACTTGATGATAATGATATGAAATAGTTTTGAAAATTTTTACTACTTGATCCAAAATGAATAATAGTATCACAACAAGTAGTATTATAAAAGGCCATTTTGGGATAGGGCACTGGTAAAACACCTTGAAGCACACATGTGGGACTTAGTTATGTAAGACTTATCCCTTAAGCGTCTGATTGTCCGTCTTAAACACAACTAACGCTCCATACCTTGAGGCTTACGCTTTATCCCGTGCTATTACTTATCTCGTCTTACGCACCTGTCTTTTAGAAACACTGAATTCACAACACATTAAAATTATTAATGTCTCGCATTATGTGCCGTCTTTTAGGACACTGAATTCACAACCCATTAAGAATATCTTTAGGTTGGCTTTGCCAATTCGAGCAAAAATGAAACTAAACTACATTGTTGCGTAATTATAAATGAAAAAATAATAATTATGTGGAGTTGACATAATGTTATAAACATATGAGCAACTTCTTGAAAAAAGTTTTTTTTAAATGTCTATGATTACCATGTTCAATTCATGAACTAAAAATTAGAATAGATTAACAATAAATTCAACTTATTAATAAAATATACAATTTGCAACTTGTTAAAAATTTAAATCGTGACTCTCTCGCTCACCTCTCTCTCATCTCGCACTCCACTCTTCTCTCTTGCTCGCCTCTCTCCCTATTTTAGTGTGTCTGGTAGTAAAACACATATACCTAGGTGTATATGACTTGAAATCTGGTATGAAATTATTAATTAGTAAGACAATGTGTAATTATCTCAAACTATCGAGAGAATTAGTAAATATGATATGGATGTATATCTAGTTAGATAGTTTTTCCTTTCCTTTTTTGTTGCTTTATTTGTATTGGGCTTGTCTTTTTTTGGGTCCGGACAAATTGTTTGGACTTATTTTAGCTCAGTTTATAGAAAACAACCCAATGCGTCAAATTTAACAATAACAAAAAATTCTACACACATGCAATCAAATAAGTATATTGTATATATGAGTAAATTTTAGGTTTAGTAAACATAAAAATCAGATTTGTATGCTATAGCTATAATTTGCGTAATTGCTCTCTATAGCAAATTTTATGTTTGCGATGGCTATTAATCTGTATATTTCGTTATACTTATACATAAAAATCTGCATTTGTATATTCCGGTATACTTATACATAAAAATTTGTATATGGATATGTAACTATATTTTTGTATACATTTGGAAGTTGTATAAGTATATGTTTTTTTGTTGTGATTTTCAATCGTATATGTATATGTGTATATATTATATGTATTTAAATATAAATCTGTATATGTCCATCTAATTGTATTTTTGTATACAGATAGATTTGTATACAAATCTCTCTCGCTTTATACAAACATAAATGATACATTATATTTTGTATAATCTCTGTTTGTATAAAGCGAAAAGGAGAGAAAGGCAAAAGAGAACTCGGCAGGGGAATATTTATATTGTATAATTTTAAGTGTATAGGACGAAGAAATATGTATTTGTATGTGTATATACAGTTTTCTCTCGCATTATACAAACACAAACACAATTTATACATTTGTGTTTGCATAAAGTGAGAGAGGCGAGGGAGAGTGGCGAGCGAGATTTATGGGGAGAGAGCCAAGTGGCAAACTGTTTGCTACGGATTAGAATTAAATGAAAGTACTGTAGTTATAACATTCAATTTAAATTAATAGTTTGCTACTCCCTCTGTCCCTAATTACTTGTCCACTTTTGAATTGACACACCTATTAAGAAATCAATTAATGACATAGTGAGTTTACCATTTTACCCCTATTAAATTATGAAGTGGATGAAAAAAGTTCTACATTTTTTCAAAAGTAATTAGTCATTTAATTGAGGGTATATAGGAAAAAAATTGTCATTTCTTGATTTTATCAAAAATGGACAAGTAATTAGGGACAACTATAAAAGGAAAAGTGGACAAGCAATTAGGGACAGAGGGAGTATTTTATATACAATTTTCTCTATATATAGAGATACTTAACTTATATCAATTTGCATAATTCTATTACATGTATTTAAAATCTGTTATTATAAAGATGATTGGAAATTGGAATAGTCATCAAACAAATAGATGTTCTTTTCTTCTTTTCCTTTTTGGTTCCCTATGGACAAAATATTCCACAGTTGGAAGTATAACAAAGGAAGAATGGTTTGAATCTTCGTGTAAGCTGTTGACGTTCAATTCTAAGCAGCTTCGACCAATTGACCACTTGCACTAACTTAAACTTTCTCTTTTTATATTTATTATATTTATATCTTCTATTTAGCGTTCAATATATATATATATATTATTTTATGTTATATATATATGTCATTGTCAATTAATACAGCTTGTCCGTACGCGTATAATATCAAACAAAAACCATGAGGTTTTCCCCCTTGTACGCCCACTGTATTTATTTTTACATATTTATTATATCAATGCAACATTCTACCCTTGTTAACTCTTCTAACTATATTTTCCCTCCGATACATTTCCATGTTATTCGAGATGCCTCTTTAAGAAAATATAATACTTTTTATACATGTATAAACTAAGGTTTACGGTTAGAGTAGCTTCCAAGCTGAAATCGAATACTTTTTGTAGAGTTTCAACTCAAATTAAACACATCTTGTAGAGTGCCACAAAATTTCAATGTCTACGACATTATCAAACCCATCTTTTGAATGGCTTATGAAACAAACCTAGAAATGACATCATCTACTTATTCTTAGGGTTGTTCAAAATTAATCAACATTTACAAAGTATTTAAAATGTAATCACTTTAAAGAAAATACTAAGGAGGCAAAACACACAAGATATATATTTGCTAAAATGATGATAATTACAAATTTTGAATATATTACAAAGATTGGTTATTTTCTTAATTAACGACAGCCTTGTAGATGATTAGTGTTGAAATTAGCCTTAAACAAACTAGTATTAGACCGATTGTTCGTCATGATGAATATGAAGACAATGGATAGAAGCTCGGATCATGTGAAGAGCTAAAGAACAAGCTTGGGAGTGATGATACGCGTGTAATAGACTGGTTTATTGTCTTTACCCATAGTTAAAGACGTACACATAAGAAGAACTATCTAGGTTTTGTTGTTTGGTGGCTATAAGTATATTCGAATCAAGATGCTTTGATGGTTATAAATATTCAAATAATATGAGAAATATACGATAAATTTCTAAATACACTTAATGATATGAAGTGGTTTTGAAAGATTGTACTATTTGATCCAAAATGAATAGTATCACAACAAGTATTATAAAATGCCGTTTTGGGATAGGCCACTGGCGAAACACCTTGAGGCACACATGTAGGACTTAGTTATGTAAGACTTATCTCTTAAGCGTCTGATTATCCGTCTTAAACACGACTAACGCTCCATACCTTGAGGCTTACGCCTTACCCCGTGCTATTACTTATCTCATCTTACACACCTGTCTTTTAGAAACACTGAATTCACAATACATTAAAAATATTAATGTCTCGCATTATGTGCCGTCTTTTAGGACACTGAATTCACAACACATTAAGAATATCTTTAGGTTGGCTTTGCCAATTCGAGCAAAAATGAAACTAAACTACATTGTTGCGTAATTATAAATGAAAAAATAATAATTATGTGGAGTTGACATAATGTTATAAACATATGAGCAACTTCTTGAAAAAAGTTTTTTTTTAAAATGTCTATGATTACCATGTTCAATTCATGAACTAAAAATTAGAATAGATTAACAATAAATTCAACTTATTAATAAAATTTACAATTTGCAACTTGTTAAAATTTTAAATCATGATTATTATTTTTTGAACAAGAATGTGGGGTAGCATGGGCAACTTGCCAAAAAAGAAAAAGGAAAAAAGAAAAAAAAGACAACTCAGCCACAGCTCCCCTTACGTCCAAGTCAAGACTCTTTATATATTCCTTCCCTCTTTTCAAAAACACAAAAAAAACCCACACAACACGTAAAAACACATATTCTTTTGTATATCCCGCCGGCAACATGAAATTCCGATCATGGATTTCATCTTCCTCCTCCGTCAACACCGCCATCGACCACCCTGTTCCACCACCAAAAGGGTTGTTTCCCGATGATGCAAGTAACTTCTCCGATTTACCCAGTAGTACTACTTCACCATCATTATTTTCTCAAGAAACAAATTCTCTCAGCAGTTTACAAAGCAATCTCTCCCTTTTAACTTTACCTTCTGTTCCTTCTCTCCAAAATCTCTCTCCTGGAACTTTAAACCTCGCTATCTCCGCTCGTTGCTTAAATTCTCTGAATCCCAGAAATGCTCATGTCACTTTCCTTGCTATGCATAACAATCTGTTATATGCAGCTTCCTCAAATGAAATCAACGTTTTCGAACTCACAAATTTCACACTTATCGATACTT
The DNA here is from genome assembly GCF_000226075.1 of Solanum tuberosum. Lineage (NCBI taxonomy): Eukaryota > Viridiplantae > Streptophyta > Magnoliopsida > Solanales > Solanaceae > Solanum > Solanum tuberosum. The sequence continues at coordinate 2,743,053 of NW_006238953.1, forward strand.
TCAACAACAAAGACCCATCTTCTGGTTTTGCAAAATCTGTTACTTTCCTCGACGGTAAAATCTTCACTGCCCATCAGGATTGTAAAATCCGGGTATGGAAATTAACACCCATGAAGCAGCATAACCTAATCGCAACTCTCCCGACGCTTGAGGACCGATTACGCCGATTTGTGTTTCCGAGTAGTTATACAAATGTGAGAAGACACAAGAAAAAAATGTGGATCGAACATCATGATGCTGTTTCTGGGTTAGCTGTGAATGAGAATTTGATGTGCTCTGTTTCGTGGGATCGGTGTTTGAAAATTTGGGGAGGTTCGAAATTACGGTGTATTGAATCGATTAAAGCTCATGATGATGCGATTAACGCTGTTGTAGTAGGGAAGGACGGAACAATTTTTACAGGTTCGGCTGATAAACGGATTCGAGTTTGGGGGAAACCGTATGCAGAGAAGAAAGGTAAAATCGGGTTAATTGCGACTTTGGAGAAGCATAAATCGGCGGTGAATGCATTGGCGTTAAGCTCCGATGAGTCTGTGTTATTTTCCGGCGCCTGTGACCGGTCGATTTTGGTGTGGGAAAGAGAAGACAGTGCGAATTACATGGTGGTTACTGGTGCATTGAGAGGTCATACGAAGGCGATACTGTGTTTGATCAACGTTTCTGATTTGTTGTTTAGTGGATCGGCGGATCGAACGGTGAGGATTTGGACACGTGGGAATCAGGGACAGTTCTGTTGTTTAACGGTACTTGATGGACATCGCACACCAGTGAGGTCATTGGTGGCGGCGCCGGCAGTGGCGGCTGAAAGCGGTGGAGCTAATGGTGGTGTTAAGTTGTTTAGTGGAAGCTTTGACGGAGAAATTAAAGTGTGGCAAATTGTGGTTTCTAGTTCAAGTGGAAGTCCTCTCATATCGTGATATTTGTATTTTTATTTTTTAATTTAGAATTTTAGAAAATAGATTTTATTTTTATAATTGTTTGAATTTCTTTTTGGAATTTGGTGCTGTTATTTTATGCATTTTTTCCAACTTGACTTCTTAGAAATGGTCAAGAAATTTACTAGGGCAAATGTTCAAGGTCTTTTAAATCGTGAAGTGTTTGTATATAGTCAAATAGTGTTGTATTTTCCTAATTTATCCAATGTTTGACCACTTTAATTAATCATCTACGTGTTATCAATTTTGATATCAATGTTTATATAGGATGATACTTTAATTTTGCTTTTGAATGTTAATTATTTTTGTCGTCTAAATTATTTTTTATCGTGAGATGAGAAGCCATGCATATTATCCTGTATTTGTTAAATCTATGTAGTGAGTTATGTAGGTAGTGTTTTATAGGGATATTAGAGAAAATAATGCATATATAATAATGTATTAGCTTTGATATTATTTAATTGTTCGTTTGCTGGCATTTTCAATCTATATTAGTTACACATCATATTCAGTACTATTCTTATACATGGTGAATCATAATATTAACAATACGAGATGTTATTCATAATTTGATACATCTTTTTTAGTATTATTATTTATTAGTATGCTAGCTGGTACACCCTATTCATTTAATACGACAAATCAAACGATCGATAAAAAATAATCTCAACATTATTAATCTCACCATTATTACTATATTTTATTCAGTATTATTCTTATAGCTATCAAACGAGTCCTAAGAATTAGTCTTTTATTAACTTGGATTTAACACATACTTATACTATAGTGTAAGGTATTTTTACATGACTTTCAATATATTTTAACATGTAACCTTTAATGGACATTTATATATAAAAAAATGTTGTAATAGTTTAATTTTATAGGTGACTTGATATAAGTGAGTAAAACTAAACTTGTTTCAACGTTAGAGCTAGGGTGGCTCTAATAAAGTAGGTGAATTTGGAATTAAAAAATGGTAAGAAAAGGAACAAGAATTTGGATAATTAATTGATAAAGTCCATGTTAAAAGGTGATGAATTATGTTGCAGTAATCGAGATAAGGTCAACGCTTAATCATGTGAGTAATCACGTGAAGATGAGTGATTACCTTCGTTTTAATAATCCTAATTAATTGTCATTGTACCTTTGAAACTAGAAATCAAGAAGATAAAGACAAATTAACATTTCATAAACCACAAATTAATTGGCTGGCCTTTTCAAACTCTCTTTTAGTAATCATCTTTAGCCTTTGTCTTTTACTTTAAACTTTGTAATTATCGAATACGAGTACTAATTAGGATTAATTAAATATTAATTCTTTTTTTAGATTCCTGAATTTGTCAGATGTACTATGTATATATAGACAAATAATTCTATTGTCACCTTTAAGAAGTCAAAAATCAGAATTGTTTTGCCGACAATGCGTTGTTAATTAGGAATAAGGTTTTACTTAATTCACACACAAATGTCTACCGATTTCAAATTCCATTATCAAATTAAGGAATTTTATTGCTACTACCCATTTGCCTTCAGAATCTTTCATTACACCGCCATGGGTCTTCGATTAAAGATCTTGTTGCCTTGACGGATTTTTAGGTATCTGAATAAGAAACAAATTATTTATATGTCATTTGGTGAATGGATAGAAAATATATTACTTATGTATATATATAAATAGCAAAATTTCAACTAATCTCACACATGTTCAGTTGCATCTCAAAATCATAAAATTTAAATAATACTAAATTCAATGCATTATCAATTTCTAAATTTTAAATTTTGATTCCACTATTAATAGTAATAATCTCACTATATGGATGAGCACATCCAATAATTCCTTCAAGAAATAGAGTGTACCCAAAAATACAATCCTCAAGAGTTCTTTGATATGAGAAATAAGAATTAATAATATTAGGATATAATACATTCATTTTACATTTAATCAGACGTATTAGCTAATTTGGAAATTATTTATCCTATTATTTATATTACGATAAAGGAATATAAGCTATTTCATAAATACAATGAGATATATCAATTTATTGGGATACTTTTTTTTTTTCCTTTAAGCTATTTCATATATACAATGAGATATTTCAATTTATTGGGATAACCTTTTTTTTTTATCTCATCCTAATAATAATAATAATAATAATAGAAAAACCCTTCATATGATCTACTTAAAAAAGCAACCTTAGATATACTAAAAATAGGGGGAATAAAAGAAAGAATAGGTTATTAAACATGGTTGATAATCAAAAATAGAAATGGGTGTACTCTGTACAAACCAGCTTTAAGGTAGGCAATATATGGTTCTGCAATATTTCTGACAATACATTTTGTCTCAATCTAAAACTGGCATTCTCCATACAATTGAACAGAGACGGAGCTAAGATTAAGAGTTTGTGGGTTCTAAATTTCCTTTAGAATCATCCATCAATATTGTTAGGGGTTCACAAATTAATATACGTATATATTTAATTAATTTTCTAATAAAAATACAAGGTCTAAAAAAAAACTACTGGATTCGTCCGAACCTACGAACCCCCACCTAGCTCCGTCAATGCTGAATTGAAAGTTGAGCACATAAAGTGGCTACAAATGCCTTGTATGGATTACGCATGTACCTTCAAATAAACGATAAATATTAATCGGGCTCCAATATAAATACCAGACATCGGGTGAGAAATAAAAAAATGATAAAAATATTAGAGCTACCACCTCAAAGCTCCGTTAAAGTATTTACGTTTTGTTAGTTCAATATTTATGTTATAATATGGGTCTTGTTTCGCTCCCTACAATGCCAAGTAGTATGAATCGTGATCTCACTCTCTTTGTAGTGTAAAAGCTAGAAAATAAGCCAAAAAATATATATGACATTTATATTCATTTTTTATTTATTTATTTTTAAAAAAAATCTTTCTTTTGGTTAAAAATTATAACCCATAGCTCGTGATAAAATGAATTTTTGTTCATACTAATTATTAAACTTCCACAAAAAATGAATTCTTGTTCATATTAAACATCTACTAAATCAATACGCTTCTTAATTAAAATAAAATGGATTCTTGTTCATACTCTCTCCGTTCCTATTTACATGTCGTCCTTGTTAAAAATAGATGTTCCTTAATACTTGTCATTTCACAAAATCAATACATAAATAACATTATTTTTCCTATTTTACCTTTGAGAGTTATTAGTCTTGAAAGTATGAATTTGACCAATATAAGAAAACTAAATAGTAATTAATTCATGTTCATTGGTCAAATTAGTTAATCAAAATAACTTAAATTAATTTATATTCTTTTATTGAAAACTTGATTTCAACCGAACATTAAATAATGGTACATGGTAAATTTACCTAGTTTCTTAAGTGACATGAAATCTTAAATGAGATGACATATAAATAGAAACGGAGAGAGTATTAAACATCAATTAAATACGTCCATCAAAGAAAGAGGCCAATGATGTTTAATCTTTTGTGACAAAAAAAAGTGTAAAGACTAAAGAGAGACGATAAATCATTAATTATTATACTAATTACTTTTAAAATATTTTATCTATTTTTGGAAAGGAAAAAAATATTGCAACTTGGCAAGTTGAATGTGTTGGAAATGAAAATAGCACACAACCCCAGTAACATTATATTGGTTTAGTTACTCGATGCATCTTTAATTATATTCAATTGTTGTAATTTTGTTCCTGGAAATATCCCAATCCACCAAATATTCTGAATTTTAAATGATACAAAAATTGAAATATGAAAAGTTAAAAGTGAATTTGAATGATGAAGTGGAAAGAAAAAAATGGATAAATAAAAGATAATCAGCATGTGAAAAGTGACAAATGATGTTACAGTTACATTGTTATAACATTTTAATTAATCCTTTATCTTACCTTTTAAACTAGACTATCAATTAATATGAAGACAAATGAACCTTTTATAATCCCATCTAATTTGCTGCACTTTTGCCTTTTCAAACTATCTTCGTAACTATCGTTAAGCTATGTTTTTTTCCCTAAAAAATTACTCCCCTGGTCTATATTAAGTGAACTGTTAGGATATGCCATATTTTAAAATAAATAAATTATTCTCTCTAGTCTATATTACGTAAATTATTTATGCATGACATAATTTTAAAGAAAAACATTGAGGAATAATAGAACATAAATTAAAGACTACTTGTTACTATTATCCTTTTGATTATTTTCAAATTAGTCTACTAAAAAATGTAAATTAATTAAGAACCTTATAAATGAATGATATATATGAAAAAAGAAAGGTCTCAACCGTTCACTTAATATATAGATTAGAGAGAGTAACATGGTGGTTGTTGCATACTAGCTAGATAACGGAGGAATTTTTTCTAAATATGTCATCAATTCGATTAATTTAATTAAATTTCTAACAGTTAAACATGTTTTTTTTTCCTTCAAAAAGTACTTATTATTATTATTTTCAAAAAAGAGGTGTTTAACTAAACTTTTGACCGAAAACAACTGGAGAGTAACATAAATTATTTTCAGAAGTTAAGAAATTATTTTTTTACCAAAAACATTCTTTGAAAAACACTTTTGAAAAACAAACAAATTTAGAAACACTTTTAAAAAACTTGTCCAAACAGTAATTGTTGTTTAGAGTTGTTTTAAAATTTATTAATTGGCCAATTACCAACTATCTCCCACCAAAAGTATATTTTTGAAAAAAATGCTTTTAAATAAGTTATTTTTAAAGTTTGATCAAACAGACTATAATTTTCAATAATAATGCTTACTAACATTGGCTATTTTGTCTTTTACATAAAATTAAACATGGAGTTCATTTGTTGCATGCTAAATACAATTCTTCTTCTGTTTATGTATTTACTTTTTAAAAAATTCAGCAAATTCAGGATCACCTTAAAAGTATAAGAAAATCGGAATATATATTTATTTACACCTTGAGGAATAAGGTTAATTTACTTAATTCACACACAAAATGTCACGTTCCACTAACAAAATATGAATTAAAGTATTAAACCACGTGAAATGTGTATATAAATTGGTTGAAATTCTATGCTTAAGGAAAGAAAGTAAAAGAAAAGAATATATGAAACCTCTTTACAGCTCCAATATAAATTATTTTTATTTGTTTAATCACCAATTTCAACTACTAAAGTTTTTACATTACACCTATAATCAGAGGCGGAGCTAGGTGGGGTTCACGGGTTCGGACGAACCCACTAGCTTTTTCGTAGACTTTATATTTGTACAAGAAAATCAACATTTTTTTTATGTATATTAACCTGTGAACCCCCGAAAAAATTGATTTAGAATCCTCAAAATCTTAATCTTGACTCCATCTTTGCCTATAATGTGATGATTATTTTCATCTAAAGTGAAGGTGCAACTTGTAGATATTTTGTTTGTAAAGTTGTGGACAAGAATGTGTGGTATCATAAATTCAAAGAATTTTTCACTCAAGTTCATATTACTTTGGACGTCGAATTTGAATTGCATTAAATTAGATTTGTATAGTTGTATATAATTATATTTTCTATATGCTTTTTGGTATAAGCTTAATTCTTTTTTATCGGTCAAATTATAGCTATATCTAATAAAGAGCGACTTGATTTAAAATGATTTCATTTAATAAAATGAAAAATTGCTGATACTGATGTACGAACATATACAATGAAATTGTGTGATAACTAAAATATTGTGTTTTAGATACAACACGAATTTTAAGATGACAGTGTTTGAAATATAAAATATTCAAATTTATGGTCACACATCTTAATTATTAAAAGTATCCTTATGTATAATAAATCAGCAGCAAAGTTGCGTTGTTTACGTAAATTCCTCAAAATTATTTTGACAATAATAGGGCCAAGACTCGAATTGAATTCTTTATCTATTCTAGTATCACAGGCGGAGCTACACTTTAGCATGGGTGGTCAGATGAACAGAAATTTTTTGTCAGTGTATATGTTAAATATCGATATTTTTGGATATATAGTAATTGTTGAACAATCTTGACAAACTAAAGAAAGATTGCCTAATGGTTAAGGTCGTACAAAGTTCCTCAAGGGTCTAGATTTGAGCCTAGAACTAAGGCATTTTGTTTTAAAAAAAATTAGTTTCGGTTTTAAGAGAACAAAAGTGACATTCCAATCTTTATAATCTGACCAATAATGTTTATTTTTTTTGCTTGTCCTAAAGTATGAACACCCTTGACGAAAATCTTGGCTCCCTACTATATTTAAGTGTGCATTTTCAACGAAAAAAAATTAAAGCATTTGAGAAATTTACTTTCATTTACTTAATTACTATATTCTTAACAAAAATAATAAATCATTTTAATTTTTTTTAATGCTCCCTATATTCTTAACAAAAATAATAAATCATACATTTTTATAAAGTCGATCGGTATGTTATTTCAATACAAGCTTCATTTGGCCAACATCTGCCGGTTGCAATTTGTCCATACGAATCATCCAACTCCTGTCGATTTAGGTTATTTTAGATCACAAGTTTCAAAAGTTTTTTCTTCTTAAATTCTATATCAAATCAAACAGTGTCATATAAAATGTGACGGACATGTACAATTTTATGTTTGAATCTTATATCCCTTGACTAATCAAATTGTCGTAATTATAATTTCTCTGGAATCTATTTTGCACCAGCTGATCAATAGTCATTTCTGTATACTACGAATTCCACTTTGTGCATAGAATGCATGTTAATTAGTAATTAAGATTTGTGTCTTCAATAGTTGTTTGTTTATCATAAATACTATCGATCCTTATTTGAGACATATTTGAAAACTGATTCTTGTATATGTTCGTTATATTTGTTAATCATTAAAACTTTACAATATTTAACATAACTCAAGTATAATCTATCTAGACCTGATTTTGCTATATGTTTGGATTATAAATTTCCTTAACAAAATGTTCATTGCTTGCTAAATATTTTATTTGAATAATAATTGTGTTGGAAATAAAAATATAATCAAATCAATTTAATATGAATACTTTATTAAAATATTATTTTTCAATAAAGCAAAAAGAACTCAACTTAAAGTTGGAAGAAATTTATGTCAAGATGGTTGAAAATGAACAACTGAAATTCCACCAACTTTAAGAAGATTGTAGACTTGTAGTACATTAGTGAGGATATTTAATTCTCTCTTCTTTACGTCGCAATCTATTAATTCGAAATAGACAGCTCCATTCAAGAGAGTTTCTCATTCAGCCTAATAACAACAAACACTATTTTGTGATCCTAACAAATAGTTCTTTTTCTCTATGACTAGTTGACGCGGGCTTATCATGTAAATACTTCGATCTTTTTTGTATTTGTTAAATTATTCGTCAATTTCACATGTTAGTTTAATTTTATGATCTAAATTAAACTTCTTCTTCTTCATATTTGTCTTTCATTGTAAATATTAGTATAACGTTTCCGGTCTACAATACATTGTAGGTCACCATTATATATAAGCCTACTGTCACTATCCAAAATGAGTCGTGAGTGACACCCACACTTAACCTTCTAAGTGGGAGAACCAAGGAATCCAAACCCCAACATATATCTATAATTCAACTACGAATAACAACAATAATGCGGAAGCTCAAAACTTATTAAAGTAACCAATCAAATAAACCTCTAAAGTCTAACACTTATTATCCCCAAAATTTGAAAGTCATCACATCAATGACATCTAATCTTCAAATACTAAGTCTAAAAGTATTAAAGACACCAAAATAAATGAATAACATAGTTTATGTCCGAAAACTAAGAACATCATGCCATGACCAAGAGAATTTAACACGAGTTGGAATGAATAGCTCACCCTGGAACCTGATGTGCTGGAGACTGGCTAGAGCTGAGGGCGAGTCGAAGTCACTGATACACTCGTTGCACTCCACAAAAAGAAAACAAAGAAAAACACAAGTAGGGCTCAGTACAGGCAACATGTACTGAGTAGATATCATCGTCGGAACGTGACACTCCGATCCAATTATACGGTGTCAGAATGAACGTGACACTCCGATCTAATTATACCGTGTCGGAACGTGACACTCCGATCTAATTATACCGTGTCGGAACGTGACACTCCGATCTAATTATACCGTGTCGGAACGTGACACTCCGATCTAATTATACCGTGTCGGAACGTGACACTCCGATCCAATAATACCGTGTCGGAACGTTACACCCGATCCAATAATATCTTCAATTTATTATTTATTATTACCACTTTTCACTGTATTAACAATATTTCATCAAGCCTTCTTTATTCAAGGCATCACTTCGATAGAGAGGGTTCAAGATAATAAATTCCACGGTCTCAGGATTTCAGATCAATCACAAACCACACAACCAAGCTACACAATCACACAATCAAGTACATAGAGAACTTCACAATATCATTCAATGCATATCAATCACTATTAAGAGTCTATCTATCAAATAGAATAAACCATAACCTACCTCCACCGAAGAACCGAAGTCGGGCAAGCTACTTCTCCAATGCTTTTCCTTTCCTCAAGGCCTCCGAACGTTCTCAATCTATCACGTATGCATAATTTGTAAGTTAACGAGTCTATGAACATTCATATTACTCTATGTCTATCCTAGACTCAAAAACTCACCCAATCTATAATCAATTTCCTAAAGTTCAAGCCTAAGGGTAAGTCTTAATTCCTCCCATTATCAATAACTCTAAGAATATTCAATTAATACAATACACCTAATATTTAATTATCTATCTCAATATATCAAGACTTGACTTATAATACGATAATAAAATTATAATCCGATAAAATTGAAACCTCTGGTACAAAATCAGTGGCAACCCACATGGATTCAATTGTCAATTTCTTTCCAGTTAATAGCACCTTACGGCTAATTAGCCCACCTTCAATTCATATCCAAACCATTATATTATTCCCTCAAGGTTCAACTACACCGTGACTTTGTTTCTAACTTTTCCAACTCAATTCATCTAATTTCCTTTCACAACCAACATTATTGTAATTATAAAACAAATCTGGCATAAATCAATAACATAATAATTAAATAATGAAACCTCCCACCGATCAAACATTGTTCACTTTCTCAAAGAGACATTAAACTTAAAATATTAAAAAGGACAATCATCTAAAGTCAAAATAATATTTTCTATCTCACCAGTTGTCATGCAGCCTTCTAACATTATTATTATATAAATTTATATCACTAACAATCTCAATATTGAAAGTTCAATAATTTTGCTCACCTGAAGCGGCCGTCTGCCCTTTTTCTTTGTTTTACGCCACTTTCTGTTCTCTCCTTCTTCTCTACATATTGTTTAAAACCCTAATTAATATACCTGACTAATCATAAAAATAATTTTAATGTTATTTTCTTTAATCACCAATTAAATAAATTATTAAAATTATCCCATTAATTTTATAATTATAGTTACGAATAGTCCAAAATACTCATTTAAAATCTATCGAAAGAGTCTTTTATGCAATAAAAAGTTCTAATACTCAAAACGACCAAAAGGATCGTTACACCTACAATATATTTTTCGATTTGTAAAGACCAAAGATAGGATAATCATTAATACTGCTTTTTGACATAATATAAAAATATATATAATGCAACTAGGCAAGTTGAAAATGAAATAGTAACACACATGACCAGTAGTAGCATTATGTTGTCAATCGATCTATCTATCTACTCCTATCTTTTTATCCAACTAGTGATCATATCTTTTTCTTTGTGGGAATATCCAATTTGTGGCTACCATTCTCTCATGTCTAGTATGTTTTGTACGGACCAAAATATTTTTCCTAAAGTGTTCTCTAGTTTTCCCATTTCAATTAATGAAGAATTTTGGGAACCATCAACACTAAGAAAACAAGTACCTTTAAAAATATGAAAATTACTTTCCTAGTGAAAGTAAAAAAAATTGAACTAGTTTCATAGTGAGATTCCTCACTAAGGGTCGTTTGTATTAGAGTTCTATCACCTATTTGAATTCAAATATTATACTCCCTCCGTTTAAGAAAAAATAACCTCATTTCTTTTTTAGTCTCTTTAAAAAAGAATGACCTCTTTCTTTTTTTGGTAACATTTTAATTTCAGCTTTCCACGTGGCGTGTTTAAGGCCACAAGATTAAAGGGCAATTTTGTACATTTGACATAACTTTAATTTAGGACCACAAGATTCAAAAGTCTTCTTTATTTTCTTAAATTTCATGCCAAGTCAAACTAGACCATTCTTTGTGAAACAAATGGAGTAGTTCATTTTAAATTCAATTATCGTAGCTTATTCTTTGTAACAAAGGATTACTCTTCCTTTAGAATAGGTATTAGTTTAGTACTCTTATACCTATCGTCACTATGTACAAAATTTATAAATACAAAACAAATACGGCAGAACAATCATTTGCTCTTATTTTCTCAAAAGCTTCTCATACTTATTCTTTATAATTTCGTAGCTGGTTAGAGTTATGTAGATATAAGTAACACATAAATTATTTACGATGAAAATTATATATTATTTTACATAGAATCTTCTTGTATTACTTATTCCACCTAATATATAGATTCTCACCTAACTTATACATGCATTAGTTATGCAAGTTTATAAATTACAAATCAAACACGAATGGAGTGTATATCAATATTAACGTACAATATCGATCGAGGAATCTTTCTGCAAATGTGTGACAATTTTGTTTGTCTCAATCTTATTTCATCCAAAATTGTAGCTCCGTTCAAATGTGTTTGTCATCTATAGTTAATAAGGACAAGCACTTGGCCAGGCACTTAAAGACTAAAGTGACTACAAAATGATTACTAGTTTTTTGTACGGATTCAAATAAAAGAGTTTGCTACGTATGTACATTTAAATGCACAAAATAAAGTACCTCATTTTCTTTCAAAAGCTCTAGAAAAAAACAAACAAAAAAAGAAATAAATATATTGCATTTTTCTTGATCACCCGGTACTCCCATCTTTTCACTTTCTTAATGACTCGAACCTAGCTAACTATAATCTAATTATTGGAGATGATGGATGTTTATCATTTGTGTGACCCGCCTCTTGTCATATTTCACATAAGAGCAAGTGCTACAAAAGATGGAAATCCATTATTTTTCATTAAAAGGTCTAAGAGTTAATTAATTTGACTCTCGTACTCATAATTGTATCACACAAAGTGAAACTAAGGGGAGTATATACCAATGTGGTTCTTTATGTTCATAATTGAGTATTAAACGTTGCATACATGATCCTAATATATGCATTAACCAAATTGATAGTATGTTATTAGGCATGAACCCTAGTTGTTTCTCCTTTAATTAGGACTCTATACATAAAAATGATAGGATTTGAACTCGTGATATTTGTATCCAAAACAAATATATGTGATACCAAACTCTCTTCAATTAAATGGAATTGTAACTATTATCGTGTATTGTACTCCACAGGTTTATATCTCTTCAAATACGTGGAGCAATGATGTTTGACGTAGAAGCTTCAATTTGTTGAAAGAAACCAAGCTGAGCTCCAAAAGCCTGCAATTCTTCTCTGTAAAGTGTAAGCACTAAATTGAGGAAATATAACTAATTATTACAACTTGGCAAGTTGAACTTGTTGGAAATGAAAATATCATACAACCTCAATAGCATTGGTTTATCTTCTTTTTTCCAGCTCAGTGTAGGCCCCATTCGAAGTCATGAAACGCTCCCTATTAAGGATTTTTTCCATACTCAAAATTGGAATCTAAGACCTCTAGTTAAGGGTTTCATTTGAAGTCATGAAACGCTCCCTATTAAGGATTTTTTTCATACTCAGAATTGGAATCGAAGACCTCTAGTTAAGAGAAGAAGCAACATCATCTGCTGCGCCACATTAGTTGGTGGTTGGTTTATCTATTTATCTCAAAATCAATCTATCTCTCTATATGCTCAATTATATTGGTAATATTTTAGTTAATGAAAATATTGCATGCAATCCGTGTCCACCAATCACAATTCTCTGACTAGATATCATATATATCATCTTAATTAGAAGCTAGCAGCCTTCCCTTATGGTGCTAAAATTAATTTGCATGTTTTGTAGTTTATATAAATGTAACAAAAATCAAGGTAAGTGCTAATAATAATTTTTTTAAGCAGATAAAATTTAAAAAGTCTTAAGTAAAAGTAAAACAATTTAAATGATAATAGTGTCAACTAAACGTTACATAAGGATTAAGGAGTATACTAGATCCATATTGCTCCCCTCTTTTTCCTTTTGTTTCTTTGTAGTATTTGAAGTTTGAACATATAAATACTACTTACTTGTTTAGGAAACTTTGTGAGTTTTCCCACAGCGAAAACGAATCTACGATAATAATAGCTCGTATAATTGATTGTCAGAAATCCTCACAAAGCGGATAGATTTTCATATTTTCAGTCTAAAAATTTTCTCTAGGAAGATGTAGAGATTCATACATTTCGTATTAATATGAAAAGTATTTATACGATAAAGATTACAATAAAAAGAACAAGCTAGTGGACTAACAACTTAATTAGCACACCTTATGAATGGACCCAACCCGATAACTATTTCCAACACTTAATTTCCTCTTCATAAAGAAACTAAACTAAATTACAACCGACATACGTAGTTTTCAATACCTTATTCACATTACCCTTCAATTTTAATTCCTTATATTAACTTCTTAAAATAAATATAGTTTGCCCTACTTGTCATGCATAATTAGACAATATAACATGTATATATGTCTGCAATTGCCTAAACATGGTTGATTAATTTGACTTTTTTGGCCACTCTGGAACTTTTGACAATAAAGTCAAAGTAATAAGATTAATTAAATGCTTGAAATCATTGGTTTAGATGTCCAATTGATCAATTGATAACCTTGAGTACAATTTTTTAGTGATAATTAATTAATAGTTAATTGTCGCTAATTAAATATGTATTTTTAGAGATAATTAACACTCTTTATAAATGTCCATAAAATCTATAGTGACTCTGAATCTAATGATCGTATAGACTTTAAAACTTTTTGCATATTTTATTGCCGCTAAATAAAATTAATTTTATAGTAGTGTAATCACGTGCCTTTTCTCTTAAATGCACTTTATTTTAGATTCACTTAACTAGTCTGCACAAGTAATTCGGGTCTAATTCATTTGTCTTTGGATTAACAAAGTTCTGTTATTTACAATATTGTCTTGATGAAATAAATTACTAAAACATTTTGGGATATAATGATAGTTATTAAATCGTTAGAATCACAAATAGATATTTTGTGTTAATCCTAATAGGGCCCTTCCACCTAATAAAAATAAGAACTTGTGCCCTTTATCTCTTAGAAAAAGATTTGTAGGGCGCCCATGTCCCCTCAATACAAGAGAGTTGAGCACAAAATGTGGCTACAAATTCCTTGTAGTTTTTTTGTACGGATTTTAACAAATTAAGTGTATGCAACGTATATATGTTCATCCAAATGCACGAAAATAAATTATCTAAATTATTTTCTTTCAAAACATTCAGAAAAAAATACTTAAAAAATTGAATGTACAATTACAACAAAAGAGACATTTAATTTCGTGTCAATGGCAAATATATTTAGAGGCAATTGAGTTAGTGTCATTTTATTCAAAGGACGTCGCCAAAGCATTTAATATAATGTCTTTATATAAAATGTTGACTATAAATACTATATTTATATTATCGCTAAATATAATATAAATAAAAATTATATGTATTGTTATCTTTAAATAATCAACGCTAAATCCTTTATTTATCGTAGTGATGACTCTGATGACTAAAATGAAGGAATTAATCCAATTGGCACTACGTGAAGTAATGAACGCTTTCTTCATGCATGACCCCAATACATGTTTGTGTGCACACACTAATTTAATAGTATATGATTAATAATCAAAGAATATCTTATTTAATAATCAAATTAAAGAATAATATTCAAGGCTGAAAATAAAAATGACTTATTGATAAACAAGGTTTGATCTGGCCAAAGAGAGATTATCTATTTACAATTTTGAAATAGCCTCTTAAAAGTGAGAAAGATTAATAAATGTCTTTCACTCCCATGCAAGGTTTATAAATAGGACAAAATCTCTTGGATAAACTTTAAGAAAAAACTAGTTTAGATCCTATCAATAACCTATCCTAGATTATATACTTGAGTACTTCATATGACCATAAATTGGCAAATGTTTTGAGGTTGATTAGCTAGTGTCATTTTGTATGCATAAACCAAATTAATAGCACGAGCAATTCTCAAAAGCTATGTCTAGCTACTTAAATTGAACCCCAGTTGTTTCTCCTTTAATTAGTACTCTATATGTAAAAATGACAGGAAGTTCATTTGAACTTGCAGAAATCTCACGTATAGAGAAATCAAGGATTGTATTGATAATTAAATTGTTGAGTTACATGCTCCTTATATTGGAGAAGAGTCCTATACTAGCTATACTAAGACTCCTACTACAATACAAATATATTGTTTACATGAGTAATATTACTACTATAACTCAAATACTTTATTCTAGTCGACTTTAGCCTCATACACGATACAACAACTTAGTCGTACATAATTTAGGATTCTGTAGTCTAGTCCTAGTGTGTCAGATTCATTGGACATATTCCTTTGACATGTTCCAACCATCAGTTTCCTTGTTGAAGATCCAAAACAAATATATGTGACACCAAATTCTCTTCGATTAAGTAAATTGTAATTATCGTGTCTTGTATTCCTCAGGCTTATACCTCTTCAAATAATGATGTTTGCACTTTGCAGTCTACAAATACCACATATAATAAAGAGAAGCTTCAATTTGTTGAAAGAAGCCAAGCTCATGAGCCCCAAAAGTCTACAATTCATCTCTGTATAGCAATAATTAAATAGTGGAAAGATAATTATTTATTACTTTTTTAATATAGCAACTTGGCAAGTTGAACTTGTTGGAAATGAAAGTATCATACAACCCCAATTTGGTTTATCTATTTATCTCTAAATCAAAATCTATCTCTCTATATGCTCAAATTACATTGGTACGTACTATTATTTTAGTTCATGAAAATATTGCATGCAATCAATGTCCACCAATCACAATTCTCTGACAAGACATCATATATATCATCTTAATTAGCACCTGCGAACATTCTCTTATAGTGCTAAAACTAATTTACATGTTTATAATATAAAATGTAAACAGAAATCAAGGTAAGTGCTAAAAAAAGGTTGAATATTGTTGAAAAATTAACAAATTAGAGAAGTATGACATGCTAATTAAATTCATCTTGATATTATAATCAGATCACTCACCTTAATTATTAGTTTACCCAATAGACCTCTCATGTTATATTATTTATGTTTTGAATGCTTAGTCTTGGACGTGTGGAGGTGTTAGAGTCTCCGATCCTCATACATTGATCTTAATCTCATCATATAATTTTAATTCCGTCAAAGTGATTAGATTAATTAAATGCTTGAAATCATTGGTTTAGATGTCCAATTGATCAAATAATAACCTTAATCACGCTCCTTTTGTCTTACATGCACTATAATTAAATTGATTATTGACTTTCTAAATGAAATAGTTGTAGGTAAACTATTCACAGTTGAATGCCTTTGAGGTTATAAAAGAAAGTTGAGTCACAATTTGTGAAAAATACTATTAATTGAGTGACCGTCTGAGGTATTAACTCCACCAAGTTCGGGTCTAATATAAAATTCCATTTTTTACAATAATCTTTGTCTTGATCAACCACCTTAGACTTTCTAATTAAAGATATATAGTTATTAAATCGTTAGAATCACAAATAGATATTTTGTGTTAATCCTAATAGGACCCTTTCACCTCATAAAAAGATCTTGTGCCCTTATCTCTTAGAAAAAGATTTGTAGGCTTCCACCACAATATGTCCCCTCCATACAATAGAGTTGAGCACAAAATGTGGCTACAAATTCCTCCATACATAGAGTTGAGCACAAAATGTGGCTACAAATTCCTTGTAGTTTTTTTGTACGGTTTCTAACAAAGTGTTTGCAACGTATGTACATTCAAATGCACGAAAATAAATTAAGTATCTTAATTGTTCTCTTTCAAAATTTTCAGAAAAAATGACATGGAAAATTGAACATGTAATTACAACAAATTGAACATGTAATTGAACAGTAGTAATAGATTTCTTTAACATTTAGTGGTAATTGAATTGATTAATGTCATTGCTTTCAGAGTCATTAATTAGCATCTTTGATGATATTTATACAAAATGTTGATTATAAATATCATACTTATTTAATTTATTATCGTCGCTAAATATAGTATATCAATAATTATATTATTATCGCTAAATAATTACCGTTAAATCCTTCATTTTATTGTAGTGGTGACACATAAGAGATGGCAAGTACTGAAAAGAAGGAAATCCAATGGGCATTACGTGAAATAATGAACTATTTCTTCATGCATTATCCCAATATATTTTTGTATGCATGTACTAATTTAGTACAATATTAAGTATAGATAATATGAGTTGAACATTTTATACTCAAAATAAACATTAACATGATACTAAGCCGCGCCATATATATCTCTTCAATAATTAAGTGTAATTGTAATTACCAACAAGGGTTGTGGTGGAATGGTAAATATTCCTTCGTTCTTAATCAGAGGTCTCAGGTTCGAGTTAATCCGGATTTAGTCATCGATCTTTGTTCCATTATTCAACTTGGAATAATATTGATCTATACACTCAAGTGTCACCAATGATTTTGCAGACCACAAATGCAATATAATATCGCCAAAACCATTTATTAAAAAGAAGCCAAGAGCCTCAAAAGCCTTCAACTCTCCTCCTTAAAGTGTAAGGACCAAAGAGAGGATACATCATTAGGTATACTACTCTTTTTAATATACACGAAAATAGAGCAACTTGACAAGTTGAAATTGTTCGAAATGATCAAATATCACACAATCCCAACAACATTAGTTTATCTATCTATAAGCTCAATATTGGTATTATTTTAGTTTATAAAAATATTGTAAATCGTGGCAACCAATCATCATTGTTTAGATGATATCTTATCTTCTCTTTTCTACTACTCTCTCATTTAACTAGCAGCAACATTCCCTTTTGACCATATATTTTGCCAGCCTGAGAGCACTACAAGATTTGTATGTTTTAGAGTTTATAAAATGTAAAAGAGATAAATTTAGGGAAGGGCAACAATAAAAGTCAAATTGTTGAAATTTCAATAAATTAGCTAGAGAAGTATAGCTCAAACAGAAGTGCTTTAGAGTCGTCCCTTTGGGGACATCCGATAAAATTAGAACGATACAAGGAGATTAATATGACCCTTACGCAAGAATGACACGCACAAATCAAGAAACGATTTAAATATAATTTATTAACTAATTAAAATTATGAAAAATGATAGTGATATTTAAATAAAATATTAATTCTTTAATATATCATATGAGTGCCCTCAAAAGTTGGACACGTACATATGATCTAATGATGAGTTTTAGAACAAGTAATTAATGATCCTCAAATTAGAACAACTATTTAGCTAAAAAAAAAGGACAATAATGAGCACTTTAGGAGTTAAATTGGATATATGAGAGCCTCTAAGTCTGAGTAGAAGCCCAAAAACTCAATCAAGGTCGAGTTTGAGGATCAAAAATAAGTTTATATATCAAAGAACAAAAACAATTGATTTATATATTTCAAATTAATTGATTAAAAATAACTGATTTATATTTTTCAAATTAATATGTTTCAATTGAATTAATAATAAAAACTAAAAGTACAAGATTACTATGAACATCATGAAAATTGAAATGCATGTTTGACAAAAAAATTGATATTAAAAATAAAATGTCATAAATTATTAAAATATATATTTGACCGAAAGATAATCTATCAAGTCTAACTAAAAAATTAATGAATTGCCTTGTGAAATCTCAAGTCAATACTGCTAAAACAAATGAAAATTGAAAATATAACATAATTTTTAAATTCAAAACAAAAAATTTAACATAATACTCTCATGTCAAATTTCAACATAACATACATAAATATGATTTAAAAGAAAAGGAAAACGTAAGTCTATGACCTTACTCAAGAATGAATTCTACTTTAATTTAAAAATTAGAATACTAACAAAACTATGCAAGTGAAAAAAATAAATATTACATAAAAAATAGATAATACGAAAAATTGCATGGAATCACATGATTTAAAGGTTGAGAATGAGAAGGAAATGAAATATAAGTAATATAAAATAATTTAAAAACAAATTATTAGATATTTCTAAAAAATAATAAAAATAAAAAAAGATTTTAAAATAATAGAAATAAAACATAAATTAAAACGAAAAAAATAGAAATTAAAAGAAGAAATTTAAAAAGAATCAGCTTGTAATTACACCATGTAATTACTAGTAATTCATAAACCCTCCTTGAGAATTGGAGAGTGTAATTTTCCTTTGCCAATTACACTCAATTACATGCTTACCAAGTACTTATACTCCAAACAATGTAATTATACTCAATTGCACAATATAATTATACTTAATTACACAAAATCTAATTACCAAGGCGACTTTAATTTCCAAAACAAGCCCTTAGAGTCAATTTTGCCAAATGTTTTCCTGTTAGAGTAATTAGTACTTGTTTAGTTATACAATTTTATTTTATTTAAGCGGCTATTTAAATCCTAATGATTCCTGATATTTAAGAGAAATTCTCTCACATGTCTTTTCGTGAGAATTCGAAATTACCATTCCTGTTAGATTTTGATCTAGAGATCATGTATTGCTCACCTCTCTCCTATCTATCTATATTTAGAATATATCTCGAAAAATACATGTAACTAGTATAATTCACATATAATTAAGATACGTTGACTCTCTCACTCACCTCTCTCTATATATGTATAATTGTATCTGATTTGAAGTCTGCTATGAATGTATACTCTTTTACCATTTTCGAACGTTTGTGTAATTCGATGGTTTTTCCTAAAAAAAATATTACAATAATTTGTTTAGAAGAATTTCAAAAAGTCTTATTCAAAGTTAAACAATTTAAATGATAATATTGTCAATTGAATATGACATGAGGAGCCTAATTAATTAATCCATAGTACTCCTCAACTCTTTTCTTTTTCTTATTCTTATTTTTTCTTCTTCATAAAGAGAGCTAAATGACCATATAATTAGCAAAGTTTTTGCTACAACCGACGTAGTTTTCAAATAACTTATTAGTACATATTTTCCTTCAATTTCAAATTTTTGTTAACTTTTCCATGAAATAAATATAGTTTGCCCTACTTGTCTTCTTAGCTTATGCATATTATATTGTTCGACCAAGAACATGAATGTCTCAGGTGTTTAACCAATTTTTGCGGTTCTCCATTAATTCATTTAATATTTTTGTCACCCTGTGGAGCTTTTAATAATAAAGTCAAATTGATAACATTAATTAAATGTCTAAATTTATTGGTTTAGATGTCCAATTTAATTATTAATCATGTCCCTTTTGTCTTACATGCAATTGTTATGACGTGCATGGAGAATTTAGGATTTTCATAATGCAGGTGCATTACTAAAAAAAAAAAGTTGTATTAAGTGAAAATTGATTCATACTCCCTCCGTCCCTAATTACTTGTCCATATTTCCCTTTTTAGTTGTCCCTAATTACTTGTCAATTTTGACAAATTAAGAAAATAATTTTTTTTACCTATTATACCCTCAATTAATTACTTTGAAAAAGATAGAGCTTCTTGAAAATATTAAGTTTTTAATTCATCCACTTCATGATTAATATGGGTAAAATGGTAAATTCACTATATCAATTATTGACTTCTTAATAGGTGTATCAATTCAAAAGTGGATAGGTGTATCAATTCAAAAGTGGACAAATAATCAGGAACAGAGCAAGTAATTTTTAAGATGAATAACACATTATTTTAACCAAGTGAAATATTTAGTCGTATTATAGCATGGTGCCAAATATAATAGTACACCAATTTTATTTTTCTTAAAATATAAAATATTTAGTTTTTGCAAAAAGATCACAAATTATGTGATCATATTCTTGCCTACAATTTTTTCCCTGGGTGCACGTGTGGTGTTTTTTGTTAAATTTGTTTCATAACACAAAAACAATTAGTTCCTTCCCTTTACTTTAACTTATTCACTAATTCAAATTAAAATAGATTTTTACTTTTATTTATTATTTTTATTTTTATTATTAATATTTATTACTTATTATTAAATTATTTTTCAAAATTTAATACTAACCATTAATTAACATGTAATATGAATATTATCGTAAAATATTCATATCAATCATAATTAATTAAGGAGAATGTAAAATTCAAAGTGAATAATTAAAAATGAACCGACAGAGTAAAATGCCTTCTCTATAAAGTTGGAAGGGTCGAATTAACTAACAAACATAAAGAGTTTTTTTAAGTACTTAATTTGCAACAATTTATTATAGATTGATTCCTCTTAGTCTTCATAAAAAGTTTAATAATTCAAATCGCATAAGATTGTTGACAAGACAAATTAAGGGACATTTTTTTTGTTTTAAAAAAAAAACGACCAACACATGAATTTGTTTCTACTTCAATTTACGTAAGAATCAGAGAATATGTTTATAAGAGACATCGTGAATTAGTAGTTAAATTAAGTAATTAAAAATAAATGAGGTGTGTCGTCTAGCTAATTATTAAATTAAGCATACATTAACATAATTGTCAAATAAAAGTTGCTTTCTTAAACTTAGGTAGAGTATTAAAAAGTTTATTAACTAATACAGTGCTGAGGTATGATTAGATTCTCCAAAGATTTTATTTTGGATAAACAAATACTTGCCATAACAAAATGAATTATTAAACTTTACTTATATATTTATGCAAATGAAATTAAAACTCATGTAATTTGGTGTACATTTGAATGTAGTAGATAACGCATACTCACTCATGTTTTAGATTCAAATGTGATCTAATTTATATGTCTATGTGACATATTCACTATTTATTCTAAATCTACTTGTGTCTATTATAAGTATTAAATTAATAATTAATATAATTTAATTAATGATTGAGAAAAGGCCAACATATAAAATAAAAAGGGTCTGTATCTATCCATCAGAGTTGTGGTGGAGTGGTAAGTCTTCCTTCATCATTAATCAGAGATCATTGGCTATCAGAAAGACTAGAACTCAGGTCTCAGGTTCGAATTCCAGATTTAATCAGGCTCTAATGTGAATACGGAATATCGGATCGGATTAAAAAAAAAAAAAAAAGAGGTCAGTATCTAACTATTACTATCATTTCATTCTATTCAATGAGCATTGACCAGACTAATTATTGTTAAACAATTCTATCAATTTTTTGCCAATGAGTTTCCAGCTTTCCCATTTTTGCACGCTTACAAGTGGACAACTTGCTCAGCTACGACTTGACATTTTGACATTTCTACTATATTAATTTATATTCTATATAAATTATTATTTATGTTATTTAATAAGAGATTTGATTTTGTAGTTTTTTTTTATTTTATAAATTTACTTATTTATATATATATATTTTTTTAATTAGAGACTTTATTTTTACACATAAGAGATCTGAGAATGTCATTTTCTTTTATTAAATTTGTAGGTAGTAATAAAAGAAGGTTATTTCTCTTATTTTCAAGTTGTTGAACCTATCGGCTTTTGCTCTAGTCTCGATCGATAGCGATTAAACTACCTTTATAAGCCTTCTTATCCTTAATTGTGTGTGAGCAATTAATTGTGACAAGTCGACTTATTCATAATGAAAGCATC
Source organism: Solanum tuberosum (assembly GCF_000226075.1). NCBI lineage: Eukaryota > Viridiplantae > Streptophyta > Magnoliopsida > Solanales > Solanaceae > Solanum > Solanum tuberosum. The sequence continues at coordinate 2,765,851 of NW_006238953.1, forward strand.
TACAAGTTATTTTTTGACAGGTGAAGTTATCCTCATGTGTGTTAAAAAGCCACTAAATAAATATAAATAATTGATTTTGAATGACATAAATCAAATGAGTTGTGATAAAGATCTCAAACTCAAATCCACAAAATTAAAATCTTTAATTTATCTCAAGCTGTAGATAATTTACTTGTAATTATATTTAAAATGACTTGATATATAAAATAATCTTTAATTTATCTCAAACTATAGATAATTTCTTTTTTGTTCTTCTTTTAATTTGTTATTTAATTTTATAATCTAAAAGTATAAAATAAATATTTGCGGGGACCAATATTAAATATTCATATATCCTAAGTGAGTATTTTCATTATATATGGATAATCCAAGCTGAAATGATCACGTCTACAGTTACCACACTAGACATGATAACAAGATAAGGTAATCCAAATAAACGTCTAAAGTTACTCTAACTTTTAGTGTTATTAATTTGACTATTTAAAACTTTTTCTTATTGTATCAATCATTTGCTGGCCTATCACACAACTTGCATCAAGTTAAAAATAATTTTTGAATTTAAATGTCATTTTTTCTCATGCTGGTAAATTTTGATGATGGTTAAAGATTGAGTTAATTTATTGCTATTTTTAGATGTATAATACTCGATTAAAACTTATTCAGAACTCATTGCATCAGCTATTTTTTTTTTTTTTTACCTTTGATTATTTAACTTGCATATGGGAGATCTATTTGTGACTCCATTCGTAATCAAATGTACAATTCAATCATTATATTATTCTAACTCGATATCATGTGTGATATCAGCCATTTCTACTAATTTGATATTTGAAGATAATTAATATGGAACAAATATCTACTTTTCTTAGTGAAATATTAGTATATATATTTAGACGCCACTTTTGTATGACTTTTACTTAGTTTTTTTAAAATTGAAAAATTAGTTCGGTACAACTAAACGTCATTTGCTTTGTTCAATTTGATGTTTAATGGGACAAGTACGTAAGTAGTTATTTGAGAATATTGATAATTGAATAGCCACATAAAGTCAATATAGATATTGTAGCTAAAAAGAACCAATATAGCAAATAACTTATTTTAGACCATAAATTTTAAAAGTCTTCTTTCTTTATAAACTTCGTGCCAAGTCAAACTAACTCGTAAAAAATAGGACGGAGAGAGATATCAAATAAAAACAAGTTGGGCTTCTCGTCGGTGGTGCTACAAGCAGGATTTTTTTTTTGTTAAATCTGCAAACTTTGAATGTTTTTTTTTCAAATTATGAGGCGCTATTAGTTAGCGCCAACACTAAAAAGAGGACATAAAAAATAACGAGAGATATTTAAGATTTAAGTAGAAATTGAACACAGAAAACAAAATCATGAGACAAAGACGAAACCTCAAATTATCGAGCAATGTTCGTCAAAAAGCTCTTGGGATTCAGAACAAAACTAACAAAGAAAAGATAGTGTATTTACACATTATATACATTTTTATAATGTACATAAATATTGTATATTTGTTGTATATAATTTCGATACACTTTTATATAATATGTATACACAATATATACATATCAGGGTAACCAATGTAATATTCTACACTTATATTTTATATATAATTTGTATAAATAAATGTATACTTAATATATAAAATATACACACTAAATATTCACAATGACCATTATTTTCCTCCATCTTTCATCTTTTCTTATAATTCTTCTCAAAAAATATATTAGAGAATAGGCATTGATTTAAATAGGATCTGGCCACTGAATGCAAAATTTAAAGACAAAAACAAAACTCAAATTGTCAAGCAAATATTCGTTAAAAAGCCCAAAAGTGACATAGTCTTCAAACAAACCCAACAAGCAATAAATAAATAATATATATATATATATATATATACACACACATTATGTATATTTTTGTAATGTGCACTGAATATCTATAAATGATGTATTTATAAATAAGGTATATGTGTAGTAGAGAAAAATAATACTCTGTAAAAGGAATATTTTGGGGGACAAAGTCTGAAAAAAATATGTCAAATGATTAAAAAAAAAAAAAAAAAAAAAAACGTTGCCCCCATGCAGGATCGAACTACAGACCTCCAGTTTACAAGACTGGCGCTCTACCACTGAGCTATAGGGGCAACTGTTGTTTATGAATACAATTATCTTAATTAAACATACTAATTATCACCTTGTAAATATATATATGCAATAAAATACGTGACCACAATTGACCATTAGTTTTGAATCCATTCAAAATATAACATGCACTACAATTTGGGTAAATTTAAAGCAAAAAGATTAATATAATATAAATTGGAAAAGCTGTTTATTGGTTTTCACTAATATTGCATAAGGCTATATAGCCTATATAACATTACATCACACACTCAAATCTCAAAAACAAGTACATGAATATCAAAAAGCCTGCATGGCATTTTTATTCTAAACAAAAAGGTAAATTAAAGTAAGCACAAACAATACTTTTAAAAACTCACAAGAGAGGACTAGTAGTGGTCATTTTATTCAAATATAAAGTCCTCTAAAAGCGACACAACTCCATACTCAGACGAATTTCATCCTCAATCAGTGCAGCAGCGGTACATGATAAACTTCTCCATTGGGCGGCTACATTCAGCACAAACCACTCTCTCAGGAACATGTCCAGTGGTACTCGGCAGAATTAGTCGAGTGCAATGATGAGGACTATGAAGATCACGAAGTTGACGATCCAATGCAGGAACAAATGTAGTAACATCACTCACTTCATCTCTCCAACGATCAAATCCCTTCATAACTTGCACTATCAGATCACCTTTACCTCTAGTCATTTCAGCCAATCCGCGGCTGAATACAGCCCATCCAAGATCACTTCCATCATAGCTCAGAATCGTCACAATCTCCTGAAGGATTGGGTCAGTTTCACCGGGGATGTCTTGTTGAGTCCTGGAGTGCCACATGCTTTCTAGCCTTTCCCAAAAGAACCAAATGAGAGTTTGATCTTGCACCACGTGGCTCAAGTTTTCTATTTGGATTATTGAGCTGTTCTTCCGGACTCTTTCTTTTGGGTTCTTTTTCCCCACGTAGAGCATCTCTAGTGGAACGCGGGCTGCATTGGCAACAGCCCGCGTTGCTGAGGTGAATGATCTGATCCATTCAATATCTTCTCCTCCGTACAAGCATATGCATTTGCCTTCACTAATCTGGGAATATATCGAAGTGAATATAATTTATAAGACACATATTGTGTATTCTTAATCATGGTCTACAATTTCGTATTATAAATTATTATAAGTAGATGTGTTATACGTACCCAAGTGAAAACGTTTTGATCAATGGAATCAGCTAAAAGTTCAATATTCCAAGTTTGTTCCTTCCACAAAGCTGTTTCCCTAGCTTTGGTAAAAGGAAAAGCCAAACTTCCCCAAATCCACAACATATGGTAAGCATTGTTATTTGCTTCTTTGCCTTGTGGATCAAGAACAACAAGCTGAGGCTTTTTCTTGAATCCCCACACTTCTTTAATGCACCTTATCACTGCTGGATCGATCATCGAAGGATGTGCCACTGAGTACCATGGCATTGAAGCTTGTACTTCTTCAAATTTCATTTGTTTTGCTTCAGTCCATGGTGATAGCCTCTTGTCAACCACAGGGATCCAGACAACATCATAGTTGCTCTCTGGCCTGTTTGGTTGTGTCTTGGATTCATCGTACATGTGGTGGAGCACAAAGAGCTCTTCGGGTGCAATGTCTAAGTCGGAGATCAAAAGTAAAACATGCTTCCTTCTTAGCACATCAAGACTTACCTGTCGTTACACAAATGTATACGAGTTCAACTTCTATACACTGACAGTGTGAAAATATGATTTATTTGGTTGTGTCTTCCAAAAAATGAGAATTTAAATGATCATTTTTTTATATTTGATCACCTAAAACATAACTAAAGTACAAGTAAATGTTCATTATATGATTATTGTCTTGAAAGTGAAAAAATTATTTATATTGTGAGTGTATGTAATAAATTAGTTATTACCCTTCTCTTATGAGTTCCATCAAAAAGTGGGAGTTGATCATCCCTGGAGTGAATCAAGATTGAGAGTATCTTCATGTTATCAATGTGAGGTGTCCTGAGAAGTCGTAGAAGTGCTTCAAATGCATCATGTTGCCTCTTCTCCTCTGTATTATTATAACGCTTTAATTAAATATCTTTAATTTGTTTTACATAACTTATAATAGTATACATTATAACTTACCAATCTTTTGGTGACAAAGGTCAAGAACCTTTCTGAGATGATCCAATATGTTTGCAAGCTTGTGAGTCAAACTAGATAACTCCCAAGCCTCAGATGTTGAAGAAATTTGCCTAATATAATATTACACATACCATTCGTCAATTTCATGGTTGATAATCTCACTTATTATTGAGTGTTGAAAGAGTGAATAAAACATACTCGTGGCCAATGGCAATGAGATTCAGAATCATAGCTGCACACATGACAGCAGCCCTCATAGTCCAGTAAGCAGCAGTGGAAATATGGGCAGTATTGATCAACATTTCCAATTCTTGTGTGATAACATGTTGACTGTGAGACGTTTGAACGTCTCTAAACTCGATAATGCACTTTGTGACATCCAACATTTTGTCGATCAAATCATGAATTGCATCGAATTTCTGCTTGAGAACATCCTGACGCGTCATTATTTCTGGAAGTTCCATGATGATTGCAATAGACTTAGCCAGCGGATTTGTGGTATATTGATGAACAAGCAGACCAAATTCACCATATTGCTGAGCAAAAGCCGCGAAAGTTATCACAACTTTTGTGTCCCAGGCATAGGTTGTGAGTGAATGAAGCAGTGACATTGTTGTTGAGTGTGCATCTTCTTTGTTAGCACATTTGCTTATCAACTGTCATAGTTACATTTATATGAACCATCAAATAATGACTCATAATAATCGATATGCCAAATAGTTGAGTATTTCAGTAAATTAAAAATATTTTTATCACTTACCTCCATACTAATTCTATGAATAGGATATGCCAAATAGTTGAGTATTTCAGTAAGTCCACTGTGGGGAGCCTTCTCTTCCAATGCTTCCAGATGTGCTTGAACTTTAGCTTCCTGAAATTCCCATTTTTTTTAAAAAAAGAATCATGAAAATAATGTTATTCTGATATAAGTATAAAGTATGGGATTCTTATAGTTTCTATTATATAATAATTGGGATCATAGAGAAAAGAAAATGACAAAACAAAAAGGACAAAGGAAAAAGAATCGAATCACTCCACTCGCTGTCTACTAAACGAGCGTTAGAGCGAGCGAGCGAAACTCTCAATTTAGTGGCTTCCCTCAACCTCCTCTTTCATTTCCGCTTAAGCTTTTAATATTTTTGATACTGTCAATATATAGAAATTAATTAAACTGTAAAGAAAAGTGAGGTGGATGATGATACGTACATGAACACGTCCAGCAATGGGAGTAGCGCGATGCACAATGTCCTCAATAATATGAACAAGAGGCTTGACGTCAAAGTCACGGCCATCAGGGATATGAGTTTCTACAATGTGCTTCATCATAGCATTATCATCAGATGTCAAGAACATATGATGATCACCTCTCCTGTGTGGAGGCCTAGCTGCTAGATTTGATGTTCGCGGATTGATCGGACCTGTATGATGAGCAGCAGGTACCACACTAGCTGGTATCTGTTGAGACATAATATAATTAAGTGATTGAAATAACGTGAAAAGTATTTAAATGAAATGATTGCACAATACAAATGGCATACCATGTCATGACTCACTGGTTTGACCACAGAATGAGGATTGGTTTGGACATTCAAAGGGTTGATATGGGCATTCAAAGGATTGATTTGGGCATTCAAAGGGTTGATGTGATGGCCTGTAGTTGCATTACTCATTGGGTGCATCCTATTGGCAACAACATCAGCAGATCCACTTGACATATTATTCATTGGGTTTGTAGTCATTGGGTTGTTCATGGATTCCTTTTCATTCAATGGGTTAACACTTGCCATTTCAAGGGAGGAAAAAAAAATTAAGAGTTTTTAGAAAGGCAAGTGTAGTTAAATATTGTTGTGTGTTGTAAAAATATTGAGAAGGGGTTTATATAGGTAATTAGAATGGTATAAAGGTGGTGGTGAATCAAGTTCTTTGCTTCTAATTTGGTCTAAAGTTATGAAAGAGGTTTGGAATTGGTCCTTTGAATGGCTCCTATCAAGCAAACATTTCGTCCTTTCACAGTAAAAAGTAATTTAGACATAATCATTAATTCTTCTTGTCGTTACAATTAAGATTTTGTTTCTTATCTTTACGTGATGAATGCTAGAAGTGCACAAACACCAATAGATAAATTGAATCGAAAAAAATATTATTGATTTATTGTTACTGAGTTAGCAATTTTTAAGTGGTATTATAAATATTTTTATTGGATTATCAGTTCGATTTTCAGTTTTTTGATTTTGTTAACAAGTTAAATCAATAATCCAGTAACGTTATATTAATTATTATTTCACTCATATATTATATTTCCGTACTCTAACATTTTACCATCCTATTTCTTAAATTATAGTATTATTTCCAGTTGTAGGCAACACAAAGTAGATTCAATGTCTCTCTATTGCGACGTCTTCTCTCTTTTCAATACAAACTAATAGTACCTTCTATTTTTTCAATTTCAGATTTGTTTGTGACCAACACAAACAATTAATATTATTTTTGTAATTTATTGCATGAGTATTTAGAAGGAAATCAAACAATTCTATTGTAACAAAAGTGACCAATGTAGAAATTTGTGTTGCATTTTTATTCTTGGTACTATTTCTGTAACACCTCGAAAATTTCTAAGTTAAGATCCGAATCATTCTATAACACCTCGCAACTCTACTTTAAAAATCTGAATCGTTCGTCATATGTATATGAGCTTGAACCGGGTGATTTCCTACTTCCTCATGTGTTTTAAGGTCCTTAACCAAATATATCAAGGGTATCTAACGTGATCTAGGGTCATAAGGAAACTCAAACTCCAAGCCAAATTCAAAGCATTCATGTTGGCTAAGTTCTCGCATGAGTTCATATAAACGTCAACTTAAAACGCTCATATCTCTTAGCAACAACATATAATGAATTAGGTGGCCTATGACTTATCAAATTAAAGGTTTATGAGTCTTCTTTCCAACTTCACCAAGTTTGCCTTATTTTGAGTTCCAAGTAAAAAATTATGATCGTTTTAATGGAACATACGCGGATTGGGAAATTCGACGAGGTCACATGCCCAATTGGCGATTCACCGAGTGGGTTGGCGAATCGCTGAGTTAGCTCGCTGAAATGTCCCGAAAACCTTACGTCTCTATCTATTTGGGCGATCTAAAGTCCCATAGGGCGACTCACCGACTATTTCGATGAGAAGACCTCCACATCGCCGATTTGGTGGACGAAATTTATTAAAAGGTCATTTTCTTTGATCTTATGGTTTTCTTACATTCCCAGAAGGGTATTCTTGACCTTTTACCCTCAATAAACTTTCATAAGTCCATCTTAAAACCAGGGGCGGACCTACATATTAGGTTATGGGTGCTCGAGCACCCATTGATCCGGACATAAAATGTTTATAGATATACATATATATAAATGTTAAGAAAATAGATATAAAGAGCTAGTGAGCATCTATAACATCAGGGGCGAATTTATGTACTAATTTTGGATCACCCGAACCCGTGGTCATCCAACTAAACTCGATATATTACTTCTATAATTATTAAAGAATATATTAAATTAAAACTTGTTGAACCTGTTCTCAAAATGGCTGGATGGTTCACTGGTACTACTGCAAGATTTCAACTCACAGGTCGCAGGTTCGATCCTAGGCAGCCCCAATTCGCTTCAATTTATTTTTATTAACTAAAAACACATTTTTCATTAAAAAAAAAAAGAAGCTAAATTCTGAAAGTTTAAAAGTCAAAAGACTTCAAAAGTTTCCTTCCCACACACTTTTCAAGTTCCAA
>NW_006238953.1:2774186-2788245 GCF_000226075.1 Solanum tuberosum
TTTTTTTTTATGTGAAAGGGGTGTGATTCCCTTATTTTTTAAAATGTGATAGGGGTGTGATTCCTCGTCTTTCTATGAATATGTGATTTCGAATGCAAAAGAGGCATAAGTCCTCTTTTTATTATGAATGTGTGATTTTCTTATTGTTAAATGTGTATGTGAAAGGGGTGTGATTCCCTTATTTTTTTAAATGTGAAAGGGGTGTGATTCCTCTATTTTAGTTAGATTTGCAAGGATTGTGATTCCTCTATTTTATTTGAACTTGCAAGGGTGTGATTCCCTTATTTTTTATTGTGAAAGATATGCGATTCTCTTATTTTATTTTAAATTTGCTAGTTAAATTTGTGACTAAGTTGAACAGCATTGGTGAAGAATTTTTGAATGGATGTTTAGTTTGTAAGATAGAGCGGAAGATATTTGAAAATGTAAGTAATGATGCTATTATAGATCGTTTTCAAACTATGAAATCTCGTCGAGTACAATTGTAAACTGATGATATTTTTTGTGGTAATGTAATTTTTATGTATTGCTCGCTTAGTTATTGTTATTATAATTTTTTTGATATTATCTTTAAAGCAATGATGCACCCGTTTTCTTAAAATCCTGGATTCGCCTCTGTATAACATATTAGTCTATTGTGGTGTGTTAGTTAAGAGTGGCTAAAGGCCTTAAGATTTTTGTGGCCGAGGGATCAAATCCCATCCCCCTTGGAGGAAAGGTTTATTTTTTCTTATTTTTACTTCTTCTTAGTTCTTAGCAGTTCTAATTTTTTATTTATTTATTTTTAAAAGCAAAATATACCTATGAATAACATTTTCGTTTATGAACTATATTGCAAATGAATTTTATAATAATATCGCATCAAGTTTATGCTATGTAACTAGTAATAACTTTACGTTAAAAAAATAATAAGCACCCACTATTGTAAAATCCTGGATTTTACAACCTAATAACATCATTATATGTATAGAAACTCTCAAAATCTTCAATTCTCATTCTTCCAAAGATAGAGAACTCCAAGAAAGGATTTCTCCAATTTCTCAAAATCTAAAGGCGTAAAGTTCAAGATTCTCTTCAATAATCCTAAGGTTTTCAATCCAAGATTCTTGTCCACTTTTCATCTCCAAGAAACCGCAAGAAAGACAAATACTAGAGTTTCAAGTCTTCCAAAATCAAGTTTTTCTTCAAACTTTTTCAAGAACTTTATTCTTTCAAGTATGTAACGCTATTCATAGTGTTGGACTAGTTCATCCTCACGCTCTACATCTCAATTCAGTTAGTAGCAAGTTGAATCTAGGGTTTTGTTCTCAATTTATGAAGTTCTTGCTGGAGTAATCTTAATTTCAGGATTACTGCACTAAGTGACCAGCTGCCTCATTTAAATTTATTAACTTTAGGAATACTAACTTTATGAATATTACACTACAATATGTAATATAAGTTTGATGACTTGTTTGAATCATTTCTATGTCACATGTTTTATATGTTTTTAGTTGTTTGAAATTGATTATCCTACTATCTAATTATTATTTTCTTTCTTATCTTTATTTACATGTACACACATGGGAGTTGAAAAGTCTTATTTTGAGACTCGACGTCGCCGCAAGACTTGAAACGAGCATTACGTCTTCATCTATGTCTCATTCTCTAGAATCTCTATCTGAGCAAAAAAGAAGTTGGAGGGAAAGAGGAAATCTTGAGCTCTACATCCGTTTCTTTCTTCGTTTCTCTCATGACGGGCTGCTATATATATTTTTATCTTGTGATTTAGCTAACTTGTTCTCTCCTTTCTCCTTTCTCCTTTCTCCTTTTTGTGATTACTAATCTAATTATTTAAAACAATTAGTTGTAGCAAATTTGGATCTCTATTTGAATACTTTGTTACCCAATCACATCTAGTTTAATAACTTTGAATGAAAAATACCAGCTTGTTCTCTAGAGTCATGTTTAATACTAAAAGGAAAAGAAAAGATTTTAATTACCTACGATCTTTTTTTTAACTACTCATGAGTGTAAAACTGATCAAAGATGCTTATATTAACTTTGATCGTAGACTCACACTTTTTCCTAAATAGATCGATACACTTCAAATATTAGCTACAGTTGTTTAGCCTCACAATTTTATTTAATATCAAAAACATTTGTGAATATAAGTTGGTTTCTACCAGGCAAAATGAGTATTTTTCATCTCATGAGACCATTTTTCAATTTTCAAATATAAGATAACTTTCATATCTATTATTACTTTCGTATTTCCAAAAATCTATATTTTATCTTTACATTAGCCTAATTAATTAATTTAAGTTTGGCTGATTAACCATTTTTAATCGATCTTAAAGGATGTCTTACCCCTTCCCTTTAGATTAGTTGAACTCTTACCTAGAATCTCATATTGAGTAAGACCTTCAAATGGAGTTAACTTTAGACAATCCTTTAATCAATTTTAGGTGCCCTAATTCACCGTGATAATTAGGTGACGACTCCTTGACTTAGTTAATTAATTTAGAAATCAGCAAAATATTGTACACTATTTTGACCCGGTTAAAATGAGGTATAACAATATGATATGTTATGCCAAGGGTTAGCTTGGTGCCACTAGTGGTTTTGAGTACCGCGTCTTGGTTGGGGTGTAGACTCGGATTGTGACAGTTTGGGGTTAATGTCTAAGTATGGATTGAATTTTCCATTAGCTAAGATATTAAGGGGTCGTTTGGTGTTAACACCAAATAGTCCTAGGATTAAATTATAGTGTCACTTAATTTGTTGTTTGGTTGGCAAATCTGGGATAATTTATCTCGGGATTAATAATTAATACTGGGATAAGTTATCACTCCCCTTGAGTGGTATAGTAATCTCGGGGTAACTTATCTTGGGATAAAATAGGTAATGACAAAGATATCCCTTTAAATCCTTTTAATACATTACTTTTCACATTCATGAAGGGCATTTTTATAAACAAATAAGCTGCTCTTAAAATTTATGCAATGCATATTATTTAGAATACAACAAATCAAACACTCAATAAGAAATAATTTCAACATAACTTATCCATCATAACTAATTCCAACTTAACTTATCTCATCATAATTAATTCCATCATAACTTGTATTCAAACGAAAAGACTCCTCAGGGCTTTCTGAAAATGAACTCAGGTGAGTAGAACTCCCGATATCAAACTTGGCATAAAAAGGTCATTTAGAATGTCAAGGTTCGATGGTGTATTGTAAACTTTGGGGAAGAATTATGAGTCGTTATTTCCGTGCAAGACATTATAGCAGGCTGGAGGCTGCTATAATGGGTCCGTCACGATTTAATACAAAAAAGTCTCAAAACCACCCCATTATTCAACAATTTCGTTCTTGGAAAAAGAAAGAGCATCATTCTTTATGGTGACTCTACGCACAACAATTTTTATTTTTGTTTAAAATAATCGATGAATTTCCATATATATTTTGTTGAGATTAATTAGTTTTAGTCTTAATTAATTATGTGAAATTGATGTATGCAATTAGTTAGAATAATGACTGAACAAATTAGTTAGAAGAGTCTGTTAGTTAGTTAAATTTTTGTCATTACATACACATGTATATATACAGGACAAAGGAAGAAATGAAAGTTAGTTTTTTTCTCTTTTCCAAAAATTACGATTCATTCATCTTCTTCACATGCTCTCTTCAGTTCACTTGTAGAAACTCCATTAATGGAGTCTTCAATTGATCACACTCAATCTTAACATGGTATCAGAGCAAAGGCTCTCCTTTCTACTTCAAATTCCACTGGATTAGTACTTTCTCTAGTCGATCACATCATCTCTCGATCGGAAGTTCACAATTCTCGATTCTTTTCTTCAAATTCTTCTGCTCTTCATTTTCAACTTCCATTTCTTCCTTTGTCCTGTATATTTACATGTGTATGTAAAGACAAAAGTCTATCTAACAAACAAACTCTTCTCACTAATTTGTTCAGTCATTATTCTAACTAACTGCATATATCAATTTCACATAATTAATTAAGACTAAAACTAATTAATCTCAATACTTCTATTTCTTCCTTTGTCCTGTATATATACATGTGTACGTAAAGACAAAAGTCTAACTAACTAACAGACTCTTCTAACTAATTTGTTCAGTCATTATTCTAACTAACTGCATACATCAATTTCACATAATTAATTAAGACTACAACTAAATAATCGCAACACCCCCCCCCCCCCCTTAAGTTGGAAGGGAGATACTTCCATACAACTTGTGCAAAATAGCTGAATGTTTAGGACCAGTGAGACTTTTGGTTAAGACGTCAGCTAATTGTTCATCAGATGGAATGTGATGAAGAGTCACAAGTCCCTCTGAAAGCTTATCTCAAACAAAATGACAATCCACCTATATATGTTTAGTTCTCTCATGAAATACGGGGTTCTTGGATTTCATCAAGTATCTCAGGACATGAAAAATAGCAACCCAGTCTGAATCACAATAGGCAGTGATGGCATAGTCAGGTTCTTTGGACAAATAAATTCCTAGTGTAGGATCATTCATCAAGTATCTCAGGACATGAAAAATAGCTCTTAGATGAGGTTCTCTTGGTGTATGTAAGAATTGACTGTGGTGTTGCACACTGAATACAATATCTAGTCTGGTATTTGTGAGAAAATTCAACTTCCCTACCAACCTCCTATAGTATGTTGGGTCTTGCAATACAGTCCCTTCTTGTGACTTCAATTTTTCAACAGCATCAAGGGGAGAAGATGTTGGACTATAATGGAGACAATCAAATTCCTTGATTAAGTCTGTAGTGAACTTTCTTTGTGTAATGAGCACAGCATTCTGTTTGTAGAGAATTTCCAAGCCCAAAAAATAGTGTAGTTTTCCTAAATCCTTAATTTTGAACTGGTCATTTAGAAAGGATTTCAGAGATGTGATTTCAGCTAAGTTAGTTCCTGTTAGTATTATATCATCAACATCTACTGCTACAAAAAACTACAGATAAACTGTCCTTTTTGTAGAACAAAGAATAGTCACTGGTGGAATGTGAATATCCTCTTGAGTATAGTGCTTCTGCCAGTTTCTCATTCCATTGCCTGTTGGTCTGTTTCAATCTATATAAAGACTTGTTTAACTTGTAAACAAGTCCCTTTTCATTAACTTGAAGTCCTTTTGGGAGATCCATATAAGCTTCGTCATTTACGTCTCCATGCAAAAATGCATTGTTCACATCTAGTTGGTATAGGTCCTTGCCCTTCTTGACTGTTAAACTGATCAAAGTTCTCACAGTAGTCATCTTAACTACTGGGGAAAATGTTTCAGTATAGAAATCCCAGCCTGCTGAGTATATCCATTCACCATAAGTCTAGCTTTGAACCTCTCAACTGTTCCATCAGCCTTGTGCTTGATTTTGTAGACCCATTTGCAGCCAATTGCCGTCTTACATGCAGGTAGATGAACTAAATCCCAGGTATTGTTAGCATGTAAGGCTTCAAACTCAAGAGTCCTTGTTGACTGCCAATCAGAGTTCATGACTGCCTCCTCATATGAGTTTGGCTCATTGTCATGACTGATGTTCCTAACTAGCTGCTGACTTTTTGGATTAAAACTAGTGAGTGAGACATGTTGTTGGGCAGTGGTATCATGGTGGTGCTATGGGGATTGAGGTTGTTGGTTAGGTAATGTGTATTGTATTCATGAAAGTATCTTGGCACAGAATGAATTCTACTTGTCCTTCTAGGTTCAGGTGAAAGATGTGAATGGAAAGGGGTAGTTGTGACAGGTTGAGTTGAACAAGGGGTTTCTGAATGAGGTGAGGCATTGGTTGGTCCTGGTGAACATGGGGTTGAAATGGTCTCATCAAACAAGTTTCTTGTGGTATATTGTATGTTGGCTACATCAACATTGTTGTTTGCGACATTTGTTGGGATGCTTTCATTTAAATCATGGGTATTATTCAAAGTGTTGCTTGAGGAATGAAACAAATTATTGTTATAATTGAGATGTCTCAGTACAGAACTAAACTTGGAATCAGGAAAAGTAAAAACAAAAGGAAAAACATTTTCATGAAACAATACATCCCTTGAAACATGTATCTGCTTGGTGGCCAGATTTAGTACTTTGTAGCCTTTTGTGTTGAAAGGATATCCAATGAAAACACATCATCAACATCTACTGCTACAAAAAACTACAGATAAACTGTCCTTTTTGTAGAACAAAGAATAGTCACTGGTGGAATGTGAATATCCTCTTGAGTATAGTGCTTCTGCCAGTTTCTCATTCCATTGCCTGTTGGTCTGTTTCAATCTATATAAAGACTTGTTTAACTTGTAAACAAGTCCCTTTTCATTAACTTGAAGTCCTTTTGGGAGATCCATATAAGCTTCGTCATTTACGTCTCCATGCAAAAATGCATTGTTCACATCTAGTTGGTATAGGTCCTTGCCCTTCTTGACTGTTAAACTGATCAAAGTTCTCACAGTAGTCATCTTAACTACTGGGGAAAATGTTTCAGTATAGAAATCCCAGCCTGCTGAGTATATCCATTCACCATAAGTCTAGCTTTGAACCTCTCAACTGTTCCATCAGCCTTGTGCTTGATTTTGTAGACCCATTTGCAGCCAATTGCCGTCTTACATGCAGGTAGATGAACTAAATCCCAGGTATTGTTAGCATGTAAGGCTTCAAACTCAAGAGTCCTTGTTGACTGCCAATCAGAGTTCATGACTGCCTCCTCATATGAGTTTGGCTCATTGTCATGACTGATGTTCCTAACTAGCTGCTGACTTTTTGGATTAAAACTAGTGAGTGAGACATGTTGTTGGGCAGTGGTATCATGGTGGTGCTATGGGGATTGAGGTTGTTGGTTAGGTAATGTGTATTGTATTCATGAAAGTATCTTGGCACAGAATGAATTCTACTTGTCCTTCTAGGTTCAGGTGAAAGATGTGAATGGAAAGGGGTAGTTGTGACAGGTTGAGTTGAACAAGGGGTTTCTGAATGAGGTGAGGCATTGGTTGGTCCTGGTGAACATGGGGTTGAAATGGTCTCATCAAACAAGTTTCTTGTGGTATATTGTATGTTGGCTACATCAACATTGTTGTTTGCGACATTTGTTGGGATGCTTTCATTTAAATCATGGGTATTATTCAAAGTGTTGCTTGAGGAATGAAACAAATTATTGTTATAATTGAGATGTCTCAGTACAGAACTAAACTTGGAATCAGGAAAAGTAAAAACAAAAGGAAAAACATTTTCATGAAACAATACATCCCTTGAAACATGTATCTGCTTGGTGGCCAGATTTAGTACTTTGTAGCCTTTTGTGTTGAAAGGATATCCAATGAAAACACATGGAGTGGCTCGTGGTTCAAATTTATCCTTGTGATGTTTGAGGGTGCTTGGAAAACAAAGACATCCAAAAGATCTTAGAAGTGAATATGTAGGTTGTTTCTGGTATAGGATTTGAAAAGGAGTTTTGTTTTGGATGGCTGAAGAAGGCAGTCTATTAATTATATAAGTTGCAATTAAAATGCATTCTCCCCAATATCTCATGGGAAGTTTTGAATGATACAAAAGGCTTCTTAAAACTTCAAGTAGGTATTTGTGTTTTCTTTCTACCACACCATTTTGTTGTGGTGTGTAGGGATAAGTTCTTTGATGTATGATCCTTTTGGATTGCAAAAACATAGTGGTTTCTTTGTTGACAAACTCAAGACCATTGTCAGTTCTAATTGCCTTAATTTTGGTGTTAAACTGATTTTCTACCAAGGATGTAAATGCCTTTATGGACTGTAAAGCATTACTTTTGCAACTGATCGATTGAGTCCAAGTTGACCTGCTACAATCATCAACTATTGTGATGAAGTATTTATAGTTGTCATGGGTTGGTGTATGGTATGGCCCCCATAAATCTATGTGGAGGAGGTCAAAGGTTTTGGTTGAAAAAGTGGTGGTGTTGGATAGGAATGACAATCTTACATGTCTGGCCATAGGACAAATAGTACACAAGAAGGGTTGTTTTGGTGAAAACTTTACAGGTATGGTATGGATGCCTTTCATCTTAACAAAAGGAACATGTCCTAGCCTGGTGTGCCACAAGTAATCGATACCATCTTCATGGGATGTACACAAAGAAAAAGAATTACATGGTGCAGAAATGACAGGGGAATTTGTATTACAACAGACTTTTTTATTACTTGGATGGACACATTTTACAGAAGGAGCAGAAAGATGTAATTCTTATTTATTCAGAGGCTGCATATGACAACAACTAGAAGACACTTATGAAACAGTAGAGCAAAAAAAAGGATCATCTTTGTGACATTTTGAACACAGGAAATAAAGACCATTCCTTGCTTTACCAATCACCAGAGGGCTCTTCAGTGAAGGGCCCTGCATAAAACATTAAACAACATTGAAACTGACTGTATTTTTGAGATGAGAAGCTAAACAATGTACTGAGATAAGATTGAATTTAAAAGTGGGTATAAACAATACTTTGAATAGAGTCGGTGTTGAATTCAAATGTGCATCTCCAATTTCTGTCACTTTCACTCTATAGCCATTTGATAATGTAATTAGGAAAGGGTAAGGTAGAGGTCTGGTGTTTGTGAGCAATGTTTTATTAAAAGTCATGTGGTTTAAGGCCCAGAGTCTATATTCTAGGATTCAACACTAAGTTTGGAACAACTACATGAGAGATTACCAATTTCATTAATAAAGGAGTGATAAGCCATGATACCTGCAAAGTTCACAGCTCCATCCATAATATTTCCCACAGATTCCTTAGTGCTCCCATTTGTTCCTTATATCTGAGTATTCTCGAGCAGTTTCACCAGGTGATCATACTGGTATTGAGTCAACCCTTGAGTTCATTGGCTTGGATCAGTCTACATCTCACAGTTCGAGTGTGCAATAGCTGCTGATCCTGAGTTCCTGCCCTTAGTGAACTTGAAGTTTGGTGGAAAACCATGTTTTCTATAGCATTTTGCTTCTATATGACCAATTTTCTTACAATAGTCACAAAACAAGTTGGTTTTGTTAACATCCGGAATTGGATAGGTGTTGTTCCTGTTGTAGTTTTGAAATTGGTTTGTGTGTCTATTTTGGGAGTAGTTTGTCTTGAAATTGTTACTCCCAAAAGCAGCGACAAGAGATGTGGAAGCATTGAAAGAGGTTGAAGCCAAACTCATACGAGTGGATGGCTTGACCTCTCTTTGTTTTTCCTCTTGAACTAGAATGGAGAAAGCATGTGCCATATATGGTAGTGGATTCATCATTAGAATGTTGCCTCGCATCACAGTGTACACCTCGTTTAGTCCCATTAGGAATTGAATGAGCCTACGATCTTTCTCTGCCTTGTGCATTTTAATCTTACCACCACAGTTGCACAGACAAGTACACTGAGTGTTAGCATCCAGAGTAGAGAGTTCTTCCCAAAGTTGTTTGAGTCTGGTGTAGTATCCTGTGATATCCAAATTTCCTTGCACGAGGTCATTTATCTCTTGTTGAAGCTGAAATAGCTTTGCACCATTTGTTTGGTCGTATCGATCGGCTAATTCCTCCCACAATTCCTTCGCATTGTTAACATACTGCAAGCTATCAGCTAAGTCCTTTGACAATGAATTGAGTATCCATGAAGTCACCATATCATCGCAGCGTTCCCATTGGGCAAATGTGGATGAATTTGGATCTGGTTTTTGAACTTTTCTGTTGATGAATCCCACTTTATTTTTTACAGAGAGGGCTCGAAGGACACTACACCTCCAGGATCTATATCCTGTTCCATTAAAAGGTACCAGAGTGATTGTAGATCCGACATTCTCCGATGGATGAATGTATAAGAGGTCACTGAAATCAATGGCTTGTGGAGCCTGAATTAGAACTGGAATTTGATTTGTAGTTTGATCCATGAGATTGACAAAGGATTAACAGATATGGCCAAATGAAAAGGATTGGTAAAGCAAGGAATGGTCTTTATTTCCTGTGTTCAAAATGTCACAAAGATGATCTTTCTTTTTGCTCTACTGTTTCATGTGTGTCTTCTAGTTGTTGTCATAAACAAGCATTACATCTTTCTGCTCCTTCTGAAAAATATGTCCATCCAAGTAATAAAAATGTCTGTTGTAATACAAATTCCACTGTCATTTCTGCACCATGTAATTCTTTTTCTTTGTGTACATCCCATGAAGATAGTATTGATTACTTGTGTTATCGATGACCTGTAAAGTTCTCACCAAAACAACTTTCTTGTGTACTATTTGTCCTATGGCCAGACAGGCAAGATTGTCATTCCCATCCAACACCACCAATTTTTCAACGAAAACCTTTGACCTCCTCCACATAGATTTATGGGGGCCATACCATACACCAACCCATGACAACTATAAATACTTCATCACAATAGTTGATGATTGTAGCAGGTCAACTTGGACTCAATCTATCAGTTGCAAAAGTAATGCTTTACAGTCCATAAAGGCATTTACATCCTTGGTAGAAAATCAGTTTAACACCAAAATTAAGGCAATTAGAACTGACAATGGTCTTGAGTTTGTCAACAAAGAAACCACTATGTTTTTGCAATCCAAAAGGATCATACATCAAAGAACTTATCCCTACACACCACAACAAAATGGTGTGGTAGAAAGAAAACACAAATACCTACTTGAAGTTGCAAGAAGCCTTTTGTATCATTCAAAACTTCCCATGAGATATTGGGGAGAATGCATTTTAATTGCAACTTATATAATTAATAGACTGCCTTCTTCAGCCATCCAAAACAAAACTCCTTTTCAAATCCTATACCAGAAACAACCTACATATTCACTTCTAAGATCTTTTGGATGTCTTTGTTTTCCAAGCACCCTCAAACATCACAAGGATAAATTTGAACCACGAGCCACTCCCCATGTTTTCATTGGATATCCTTTCAACACAAAAGGTTACAAAGTACTAGACCTGACCACCAAACAGATACATGTTTCAAGGGATGTATTGTTTCATGAAAATGTTTTTCCTTTTGTTTTTACTTTTCCTGATTCCAAGTTTAGTTCTGTACTGAGACATCTCAATTATAACAATAATTTGTTTCATTCCTCAAGCAACACTTTGAATAATACCCATGATTTAAATGAAAGCATCCCAACAAATGTCGCAAACAACAATGTTGATGTAGCCAACATACAACATACCACAAGAAACTTATTTGATGAGACCATTTCAGCACTATGTTCACCAGGACCAACCAATGCCTCACCTCATTCAGAAACCCCTTGTTCAACTCAACCTGTCACAACTACCCCTTTCCATTCACATCTTCCACCTGAACCTAGAAGGACAAGTAGAATTCATTTTGTGCCAAGATACCTTCATGAATACAAATAGACCTTACCTAACCTACAACCTCAATCCACATATCACCACCATGATACCACTGCCTAACAACATGTCTCACTCACTAGTTTTAATCCAGAAAGTCAGCAGCTAGTTAGGAACATCAGTCATGACAGTGAACCAAACTCATATGAGGAGGCAGTCATGAACTCTGCTTGGCAGTCAGCAATGACTCTTGAGTTTGAAGCCTTACATGCTAACAATACCTGGGATTTAGTTTATTTATGTGCAAGTAAGAGGGCAATTGGCTGCAAATGGGTCTACAAAATCAAGAACAAGGCTGATGGAATAGTTGAGAGGTTCAAAGCTAAACTTGTGGTGAAGGGATATACTCAGCATGCTGGGATTGACTATACTGAAATATTTTCTCCAGTAGTTAAGATGACTATTGTGATAACTTTGATCAGTTTAGCAATCAAGAAGGACTGGGACTTATACCAACTAGATGTGAACAATGCATTTTTGCATGGAGACCTAAATGAAGAAGTTTATATGGATCTCCCAAAGGACTTCAAGTTAATGAAAAGGGACTTGTTTGCAAGTTAAACAAGTCTTTATATGGATTGAAACAGGCCAACAGGCAATGGTATGAGAAACTGGCCGAAGCGCTATACTCAAGAGGATATTCACATTTCACCAGTGACTATTCTTTGTCCTACAAAAGGGACAGTTCATCTGCAGGTTTTTGTAGCAGTGTATGTTGATGATATAATACTGACATGAACTAACTTAGCTGAAATCACATCTCTGAAATCCTTTCTAAATGACCAGTTCAAAATTAAGGATTTAGGAAAACTACACTATTTTTTGGGCTTGGAAATTCTCTACAAACAGGATGGTGTGCTCATTACACAAAGAAAGTTCACTACAGACTTAATCAAGGAATTTGATTGTCTCCATTATAGTCCAACATCTTCTCCCATTGATGCTGTTGAAAAATTGAAGTCACAAGAAGGGACTGTATTGCAGGACCCAACATATTATAGGAGGTTGGTAGGGAAGTTGAATTTTCTCACAAACACCAGACTAGATATTGCATTCAGTGTGCAACACCTCAGTCAATTCTTACAAACACCAAGAGAACCTCATCTGAGAGCTGCTTTTCATGTGCTGAGATACTTGATGAATGATCCTACATTAGGAATTTATTTGTCCAAAGAACCTGACTATGCCATCACTGCCTATTGTTGCCCTGATTCCAGGAGATCAGTAAGTGGATACATAATACTCATGGGGAACTGTCCTGTAAGTTGGAAATCCAAGAAGCAAACAACTGTCTCACTTTCTTCAGCAGAGGCAGAATACAGAGCAATAAGAAAAGTGGTTGGAGAGTTAGTTTGGCTCAAGCGTTTACTTCATGAGATGGGTGAAGGATCTTCCCAACCAATATCAGTCTTTTGCGATAGTCAGGCATCCATACATATTGCAAAGAACCCCGTATTTCATGAGAGAACTAAACATATAGAGGTGGATTGTCATTTTGTTCAAGATAAGCTTCAAGAGGAACTTGTGACTCTTTATCACATTCCATCGGGTGAACAATTAGCCGACGTCTTAACCAAAAGTCTCACTGGTCCTAAACATTCAGCTATTTCACACAAGTTGTCTGGACACCCCATTATTCAACAATTTCGTTCTTGGAAAAAGAAAGAGCATCATTCTTTATGGTGACTCTACGCACAACAATTTTTATTTTTGTTTAAAATAATCGATGAATTTCCATATATATTTTGTTGAGATTAATTAGTTTTAGTCTTAATTAATTATGTGAAATTGATGTATGCAGTATGTTAGAATAATGACTGAACAGATTAGTTAGAAGAGTCTGTTAGTTAGTTAGACTTTTGTCTTTACATACACATGTATATATACAGGACAAAGGAAGAAATGGAAGTCAGTTTTTTTCTCTTTTCCAAAAATTACGATTCATTCGTCTTCTTCACATGCTCTCTTCAGTTCACTTGTAGAAGCTCCATTAATGGAGTCTTCAATTGATCACACTCAATCTTAACATATTTCTTTTGATAAAATGGACAAATTAAATTCACCCTTCCTTAAGTACAACAAAGAAGTTTTTCAATTACACATTGATGGAATAAGTACTCACTCCAAGAGATTTGGAACTTGATGGATATAAGTGATTCTTGAAAGACCAAATATAACAAATAAACAGAGACAAAAATAAAAATAAAAATGAAAACTGAAGTAAGAATCTAACATACAAGTAGAACAGTTCGTTATCTAAATTATGATTTATTGATACCATTTCTGGTCAAAAAATATATTCTCATAGTTAAAAGGAGGTCCGAAGATTTAGAAGGGAGATGAGTGAAGTGTGTCTTAAAATAAAAGTAAGAGACATGGAATCATTCCAGGTTAAAATTATTTGATAGTGTTTACACCATTGATGCGTATAAGTTAAACTCAAAATAAATTTATAAAGAGCTTGCAAAATCAAATCTCGCATGAAAAAGTTATACTATATGCTCTTTTGTCTGATTTCTTTTTGCTTACATATATATATTTCTTTACCCAATATTCTCTTTCTCTTTACTCTTTTTTATATTTGCATGTACATTAAAGCATGTATTAGCTTTTTTCTGTTTTTGCTTGTGGTGGGCACGGCAATGACAATTCTGCTTTTTCTTTGTTTAATTAAGGCCGGCTGGGTTTTTTTTTTTTTT
>NW_006238953.1:2788254-2789509 GCF_000226075.1 Solanum tuberosum
TGAAAAGACCAGCTTAAGGTGCAAAGGGACAAATCTTGTCCACCTTAAGGCATGGCGTTTTTTTTTTTTTTTTTTTTAATCATTACAATTATGATTCATCGTAATTTGACTATATTAGTAACCACATACTAGTATTGAGAGTCATAATTTGAACTCTATGAATAGTAAATTCTCGAAATCTTGGATCCACTCATAAGAGGTGTTTTAAGGCTCATTAGATAATTAGTTAGCTCTAATAATTTCTATTTTAACACACATATTGTGTGTAATTTTATAGAGATAAACAACATAGAGAAAATATAACAATCCTGCTTCAACATATTATGACAACCACCATTAAACTTACTTGTTCTTCTGGTAGCGAAAGCGGAAGAGTAAAATGAACCCCGGTTGAATTTTACAGGTCAATGGTGGTTGTCAAATTGAATTTATTTTTTGTGCGTAGTTAGTGAATTTTTCATTTTTGTCACATTTAGTAACTGTTCAATACAGTTCTCTAAATCTGGAGAACTGTCCTTTGTGTTTATTCATGTATGGCCTAATTATAAGTTGCCTTTTATTGTTGTTTGAAGAATTGTCAAGTGTTGATTTGGCTCTCTCTTCGGGATCACGCAACACCAAAGTGTTAAAAGGGACCAACAAGGGTTGTGCGGAGTGGTAAGTACTCCTTCATCATTAACCAAGGAATTTCGGGTTCGAGTACCCTTGGGTACAGAGTCGCCTTTGTTAGGGATGGTTTTACCCCCAATGTGGTACTTCCCCGGCGTGAATCCGGATTTAGTCGGGCTCCAGTGTGGATACGGGACTGTGGGACTTCCCGGCGCTAATCCGAATTTAGTCGGGATTCAATGTAGTTACCAGATACCGGATGTGAAATCAAAAAGAGAAAAGGGAAAATTGTCTGATATACCCCTCAACTTTGCCATTTGGAGCTGATATGCCCCTCGTTATGAAAGTGGCTCATATATACCTTTACCGTTATACAAACGGCTCACATATACCCCTACCGTTACAAAATGACCTCACATATACCCTTAATTTAACGGAAGTGAAAAATTAGTTTTAAATTTATGTTTTTGACTTTTAAATTTTAAAAAAATCATGTAGGGATACATATGATCCTTCTAGCAAATTTCAAGGTATAGTTTAATCTTTTTTATACATAAATTATTTTTTGACGTCTTTAATTATCAGTTTTTGAGTTTCTTATTCTTATTTTATTTTTTTCTTTCATTCCTTAGTGTAAAGAAAAAAA
>NW_006238953.1:2789602-2851755 GCF_000226075.1 Solanum tuberosum
TTTTTTCGACTATATTGTTATTTAGTTTTTGTATTGAAAAAAAATTGGGTCATCTATAATAAAGTTTACAAGAAAATTAGTGAAACATAAATAAATTTGACCATCAAAATAATAACTTTAAATTAGTCATTGAAACAAAAAAAAGTTAAAAAAAATTATGTGTGAGGAGGATTAAATATACCCATATGGGATTATAGTTTTTTAAAAATAATAATAATTAAAATATTAAATTAAAATTAATATTTTCACTTCCGTTAGAAGAAAAGGGTATATGTAAGCTATTTGTATAGCAATAGGGACATATATGAGCCACTTTCATAATGCGGAATATATCAGCTCTAAATGATAAAGTTGAGCAGACCCTTTTCCCAAGAAAAAAAGTGTTGTAAGGGAACCACTAGTACAAATTAAAATGATCCTTTAATCTATTAATGTTGCAAAAGAAATCCCCTGATACAAGTTTGAATAAGCATCTCTTCTTTTGGTGGTGTCCACTTATTTTTAATATCACTGTAGAAACAGGAACACTTTTTCTTTTCCAACACATGAACATATATGCACATGATCAAGTATAGAAAGAATTATGAGCAAAGAATTCTATTCTATGTGACCTCTTAATCATTCTGGCCATGAGAGGTGTACAATTTGATCCATGTCTCCTATCATCTATACAAGAAGATCTTTTGATTATGAAGATTCTCCGAATCCATGATCCTAATCATCGTTATAAGATTGATGCTCGCCAATTGCTTCATGTTGTTGAGAACACCATGCATTTCATCTCACCTAAGGTTATATATATCTATTCTTTCTTAATGTCCAAGTTATCTTCTTTTGTATATGTTCTTTATTCATGCATATTTTCTTGGATTATTCTGCCGTGCTAAAAACATTGCAGAAGTAGCTGTGATTATGAGTTTTCCCCACTGTGTTTATGTATTCGTTGAGGTTCTACGTAAAATACTTATGGATTTATCAATTGCTTGTGCAACACCATATATACAATCATTAAAAGAAACAACAAGTGTGGGCTTAATATGTTGCTCAGACTCGTGGTGGGCATATCGGATCCTCTAAAATAGTGCAGTTTTTGGAGGATCCGACAAACAAGACAGTGAGAGTTTTAGGCATATAATTTAATGTAGCAGCATGACAGCGTCTGGTGTTTTTTCGTTTCAGTTCTCTGTTCCTCAAAGCAATTATACGAATTCATGGAATGTTGAAGTGTTTGGATTGGAAGAAAAGCTTGGATACACTATTAAAAAGATTTCACATGAGGTAAGTGCTTTCTCTGTGTTTTATAATCATATATATTTTGTTCCCTTCCTCATTGTTCGTGTTCGTGGAGCTAAATAAAATAATTTGGTTATCGTAGATTCTCTGCAAATGCCACGAGAATGGAGACTTACATGAAGAAACTATGATGTTGTTTGAACCTTTAGGCCCTTTCAGATGGGATGCTAAAGTAGTTTTAACACTTGCAGCTGTTGTTTCAATATATGGCGAGTTTTGGCTCATAACACAGCTAGTCCATCGCAACTCTTTGGCAGCTTTAACTGCAAAACTTAAGCAAATGCCTAAAGAATTGAACATGTTAAAGATTCAATTAAAAGCTTTGAACTTGTTGATCGATACTATGATAGAGGCAGCAAATCTTGTCCTCGACTTTGAAGGCCTGCCTTTGCAACAACAACTTTTAGATGATGATGAAATTGTTGTTACAAAGTCGAAGATGTACATAACAGTCTACTGGATTTTAAGAAGCTCGATATCATGCGCTTCTCAGATTGCAGATTTCAGGACCATGAAAGATA
The DNA here is from genome assembly GCF_000226075.1 of Solanum tuberosum. Lineage (NCBI taxonomy): Eukaryota > Viridiplantae > Streptophyta > Magnoliopsida > Solanales > Solanaceae > Solanum > Solanum tuberosum. The sequence goes on from NW_006238953.1 coordinate 2,791,417, forward strand.
ACCAAGTGCATGTTTTTTCCCTTTTCCCTTCATTTAAGTCATTTAGTGTATAATATCTTTTAGTTTGTTAGTTCTTCATGATCTCTTCACCAGTAAATAAGTTGACGCGAAAAATCCTAACTCCAGGCATTCAAATTCAACAAGCATTGCAGCATGGACTCTCTTCAGCTTGGTATACAAGCTAAGTGGCTTATGCAATGACCTCAGAGAGAAATTACGTACGTGCCAAATGCAAATAGGTGATTATCTTCTATGTGCCCTTATTATAGAGAATATCTTGTTCGACAAAATTCACATGAAAAGAAGTTGAAATTCTTTTGTTGTTCTCAGGTAGAAGGTTTCCTGAAAAGATACGTGATCTTTTCAAAGTGTCCCATTTTGACAATCAAGAGGTGCTTCGTGTGTTGTTCTCGTTGAAGAATGACTTACCTCTGAAAGATAGTTCACTAGAAAAGGTACTTCTTTCTTTCCATATAAGTTATTTTCTTAATATGTAAGTGGAGAATCAATAGTCTTGTGAGTTAACAAATGAATGCTAGCAGTATTGTGGCATCCAAGAACTGGAAAACAAGGTGGTCATACTCTTGATCTCAAAGCCAGAACTCTTTACCGCAGAGAAAATATTTTATCTAGTACAACGAATGCATGATCATCCGTTACATAAAGAGATTGGAGGAAGCTATGCAATTATATGGGTTCCAATTCCATATTCACAAACCTGGAGTTTGACTGATGAGATGAACTTCCAGTTTCTGTCAAATTCATTGCCCTGGTTATCAATCCGACACCCATGGTCACTACATTCATCTGTGGTAAACTTCATTAGACAAGAATGGAGCTACAAAGACGAGCCCGTAATGGTAGTATTAAACACTGATGGTGTTGTCACAAACTTAAATGCTATTGACATGGTATGGCTATGGGGGGCCAAAGCATTTCCTTTTTCAACCTCAAGAGAAAAAGAGTTGTGGGAACAGGAAAACAGGATCTTGGAGCTTTTAATTGATGGGATTGACCCTTTATTGACCAATTTGGTAAGCTTTTATATGTTGCCTTTTAACCAATAATCTAATATTCTTTACTTGTGCTTTTAGTTGTTAACCAACAGAAGATATATATTTCTTTGATGTTAGGTAGAGGAGGGTAAACATTTTTGCATCTACGGAAGTGATAACATTAGTTGGATTAAAGAACTTAACGACACATTAAAGAAAATTAAAAGTGCTGGAATTCAGCTTGAAGCTATTTATGTTGGCTATAGAAATCCATCTAAAGTTGCAGAGAACATTTTAGACATCAGCATTGAAGAGAATTCGAGTATTTTCCTATCTACGACGAAGATGAAGTTGTTCTGGCTTAGGCTGGAGAGCATAAAGAATTCAGTTGATAGAGTAGAACAAGCAGCTCACTATAGCAGCAGCTTACAGAAAGTGTTAAGATTGCTGGATGTTTGTGAAACTTCGAATGATTGGATGATCATTGGAAAGGGATTATCAACTGATGTAATGATCCTCAAGGAGAGAGAAGTCCAAGAATGCTTAAATCTTGTTCCTGAATTGGCTGAAAATGTCGCGAAGTTAGGATTATTTAGTGCTATTAGATGTGCAATGGGATCTCCTCTGCCTGTTAAATCCTGCTATCACAACGAGATCCTTCCAGCTGAAGAAGGATTGACTGAAGAAACTGTAGTTTGCTCGCGTTGTAAGCGTCCTGTGGAGAAGTTTGTTGTCTACCAATGTAATGTAACAGAGTCAGCAGAAGCAGAACAGGAGGCAAAGATTGATTAGCTTTTGAAATAATATATTTTCTTAGTGAGGTCTTATTACATAGAACTTTAACAAACTCATTGTGAGTAGGCATTCTTGATGAGTGATCTGCAGTTCTGCATTAACACATTTACTCTTAAATTTCAAAAACAAATGTAATGCAGTACCATGCATGTTTTTTTTGTATGACAAAATTGTCTCAATGAGATGGTGAAACATTTATGTTGAAGAGTTAAAGAGTGTTGGTTTAGTTTGAACTAGTAAGCTTATAAGTATTGTCTGCTCAATTTCAGGTTAGAACTTGAAAGTTGAATGAAACTAAGTTCCATTTAGTAGACTACTTGTCCTATAGCTTGTACACCCTTAGCCCTATGATTGGTTTTTTTTCTTGTTTTGTTGAGAGAATCACCAATATTCAACTTTGAAACTTTAGAAAAGTTATTTATAAATAATAAAAGCATATAAAAGAGCACTAGTATCCCTAATTACTTTAATTCAATGTTAAGTGAGGAGAGGGTTGGTCAAAGGACAGTCAGGTGCTAATCTTCTGTTATGTGTGGGGTCCGAGGAAGGGTCGGACCACAAGGGTCTATTGTATGCATTCTTACCCTGCATTTCTGCAAGAGGCTATTCCACAACTCGAACTCGTGACCTCTTAGTCACATACCATCAACTTTATCAATTGCATCAAAGCTCCCTTTCTTTATGGTTAGTTAAAATGGAACTAAAATGCCTTAACTACAAGTGTAAGTGTCATGAGATGAACATAACTACTAAGACTAATTACAAGAGTGATCAATTTTTTAAATCTAAATATGATGAAATGAATGGTGTTTGTATATCATGCAATCAAATATGAGCTTCAGTTTTCTGTAATGGAAGAGACTAAAACTTAAATTAACTTACAACTTTCTATTGTACATCATGCAAAATATTATTTAGGTATTTTCTTTTTCTTCATACCAAATAAGAGTCTCATATGTATATATGGTTCTAAGAGAAAAATTTCACTTATCTCAGAACATCCAGTGGATCATTTAATTTCTTTTCTCATCTGCTGCACAAATTAACGACAACAACAACATAATTTTATGGCAATTATTTAACGGCAATAATATAATGGTCACTATATTATATTTAGGGACAATAATAAATTTGAGTATTTATAATGAACACTTTATATTAAATACCGCTAAAGGCTTTAGCGACTCAGGATGCAATTGCAATTACTTAATTGTCGCTAAATGTTTTTGCGTCAATAAAAGAAAAATCTATTGCCACTAAATGTCTCTTTTGTTGTAGTGAGAGTCTAAGGAGGGTAGAGACGTACAATGTACGCAAACCTCATTCCTACCTCGCGGAGGATGAGGGATTATTTTTGAAAGACCATTTGCACACTAATTACTAAAGTTAAAGATGAAAACCAACATTAAAATTCTCAGAAAACAAAAGAGAAAGAAGTAACAAAAGAGGAGTGAAGCAAATAGCAAATAAATTAAAGCACCCCATGATTGGTGTATGAGGAGTCATTCTCAATGTAAAGATTTTACCTCAGCTTGTACTAAACATTTTGGCCTTTTTTATATTCAGATACCTTTTCTTTTACCAAGCACAATTTCCTTGCTTTTTCAAATGTTTAATTATACTTTGCAATATTCCCAAGCTTCAAATTGGTCCACAAAATCATCCCTTTGAAGAAATCAGAAAAAGTGGGAAAAATAAATAAATCTTGATTCTTAGCTAGATTTTCTTGATGTCTCTAGGCACTTTACGATTTGACATGTTTATTTTTTTCAACTTGACAAAAACATCTTCCCAAAAATATGTTATAAGTTATAATATAATTAAACTTTTTGAAACTATTTTATCCCAGTTATACTAGCTAATGTATATCTTATTAGTGATTGTTTTTAATTAATCCAACAAAAGTGAATACTCTTTCAAAGGCTAGAAATTTAATGCATTGCATCTTCATACCTTTATTTTTGAGATGTACTTTTAGGGATTTTGAAGTATAAAATAACAAATCTTTCATTAACTTGAGAAATGAGTCTAACTTATATGTACATACTAATAACGTAAGAAATTTTTACCTATTTGCTCACCTCATGAAATATATCTACCAGAAATTTTCGTATAAAGATGGATTTGTAAATTTAAAAATAAGGCAAGTTATCAGGTATAACAAATAAAATGTAACTTGCCCTACCAATGTATATAGTTTAAATTCTTTAGTTAATTCCAAAACTCATCTTATTTGGTTGATACTTGCCCTCCATGCATGTCCTTCATTATGCAATTTTTTCTAAGATATTTACATGTAAACCTTCTTAAAATATGAAAATTATAATCTTGAAAAGAAGACATATATAGTAGTATTCATTATAACACAAAAATGATCTGATAGTGTAAAAAAACCTTTAAACTAATTAAGGACAGGGGTGGAGTTGCGAGCTAGGTGGGGGTTCGTGGGTTCGGACGAACTCAGTAGCTTTTTCGTAGATTCAGTATTTGTACTAAAAAATTAAATAAATACGTACTACATATGTATATTAACTCGTGAACCCCGAAAAAAAAACTGATTAATAACTTAGTGGTAAGGAAGGGGTCATAGAAATGCTTTTCATACTAGAGTTGTGGGTTAAAAACTTAAACTCAAGCATACAAACATGCATCACGTGAAAATGAGAAATCCCAAATCTTAATTATAACGATAAGAAGAATTAATGCTTTGTCTAATTTACTTTTTACTGTGAAAGGACAAAGATGTTTGCTTCATTGGAGCCATTCATAGGACCAATTCCAAACCTCTTTCATAACTTTAGACCAAATTAGAAGCAAAGAACTTGATTCACCATCACCTTTAATTATACCATTTCAATAACTTATATAAACCCTTTCTCATGCCTAATTTATTTCAACACACAACAATATTTAACTACACTTGCCTTTCTAAAAACCCTTAGTTTTTTTTTTCCATCACTTGAAATGGCAAATGTTAACCCATTGAATGAAAAGGTATCCATGAATAACCCAATGACTACAAACCCAATGAATAATATGTCAAGTGGATCTGCTGCCAATAGGATGTACCCAATGAGTAATCCAACTACAGGCCATCACATCAACCCTTTGAATGCCCAAATCAATCCTTTGAATGGATCTGCTGCCAATAGGATGTACCCAATGAGTAATCCAACTACAGGTACCCAAATCAACCCTTTGAATGCCCAAATCAATCCTCATTCTGTGGTTAAACCAGTGAGTCATGACATGGTATGACATTTGAATTGTGGGATCATTTCATTTAAAATATTTATCACGTTATTTCAATCACTTAATTATATTATGTCTCAACAGATACCAGCTAGTGTGGTACCTGCTGCTCATCATACAACTCCGATCAATCCACGAACATCAAATCTAGCAGCTAGGCCTCCACACAGGAGAGGTGATCATCATATGTTCTTGACATCTGATGATAATGCTATGATGAGGCACATTGAAGAAACTCATATCCCAGATGGCCGTGACTTTGATGTCAAGCCTCTTGTTGATATTATTGAGGACATTGTGCATCGCGCTACTCCCATTGCTGGACGTGTTCATGTACGTATCATCATCCACCTCACTTTTCTTTACCGTTTAATTAATTTCTATATACTGAAAGTTTAAAAAATACTAAACTATTACGTACTTTGTAATTATATCAGAATAACATTATTTTCATGATTCTTTTAAAAAATAAAAATTTGGAATTTTAGGAAGCTAAAGTTCAAGCACATCTGGAAGCATTGGAAGAGAAGGCTCCCCACAGTGGACTTACTGAACTACTCAACTATTTGGCATATCCTATTCATAGAATTAGTATGGAGGTAAGTGATAAAAATATTTTTAATTAACACTATCAATACAATTTAATCGATTATTATGATGATGGTTCATATATAAATGTAAAAATGACAGTTGATCAGCAAATGTGCTAACAAAGAAGATGCACACTCAACAACAATGTCACTGCTTCATTCACTCACAACCTATGCCTGGGACACGAAAGTCGCGATAACTTTCGCGGCTTTTGCCCAGCAATATGGTGAATTTGGATTGCTTGTTCATCAATATACCACAGATCCACTGGCTAAGTCTGTTGCAATCATCATGGAACTTCCAGAAATAATGACGCGTCAGGATGTTCTCAAGCAGAAATTCGATGCAATTCATGATTTGATCGACAAAAATGTTGGATGTCACAAAGTGCATTATCGAGTTTAGAGACGTTCAAACGTCTCACAATCAACATGTTATCATCACACAAGAATTGGAAATGTTGATCAATACTGCCCATATTTCCACTGCTGCTTACTGGACTATGAGGGCTGCTGTCATGTGTGCAGCTATGATTCTGAATCTCATTGCCATTGGTCATGAGTATGTTTTCTTCACTCTTTCAACACTCAATAATAAGTGAGATTATCAACCATGAAATTGATGAATGGTATGTGTAATATTATATTAGGCAAATTTCTTCAACATCTGAGGCTTGGGAGTTATCTAGTTTGACTCACAAGCTTGCAAACATATTGGATCATCTCAGAAAGGTTCTTGACCTTTGTCACCAAAAGATTGGTAAGTTATAATGTATACTATTATAAGTTATGTAAAACAAATTAAAGATATTTAATTAAAGCGTTATAATAATACAGAGGAGAAGAGGCAACATGATGCATTTGAAGCACTTCTACGACTTCTCAGGACACCTCACATTGATAACATGAAGATACTCTCAATCTTGATTCACTCCAGGGATGATCAACTCCCACTTTTTGATGGAACTCATAAGAGAAGGGTAATAACTAATTTATTACATACACTCACAATATAAATAATTTTTTCACTTTCAAAACAATAACTATATACTCCATATAAATGAAATAGTAGTTAGTTATCTTTTAGCTGACCAGATATAATAATTATTGCACTGGCAGTCAATAGAAGTTGAACTCGTATATATACTTGTCTTATAACAGGTAGGTCTTGATGTTCTAAGGAGGAAGCATGTTCTACTATTGATCTCTGACCTAGACATTGCACCCGAAGAACTCTTTATCCTCCACCACATGTATGCTGAATCCAAGACACAACCAAACAGGCCAGAGAGCAACTATGAGGTTGTCTGGATCCCTGTGGTTGACAAGAGGCTATCACCATGGACTGAAGCAAAACAAATGAAATTTGAAGAAGTACAAGCTTCAATGCCATGGTACTCAGTGGCACATCCTTCGATGATCGATCCAGCAGTGATAAGGTGCATTAAAGAAGTGTGGGGATTCAAGAAAAAGCCTCAGCTTGTTGTTCTTGATCCACAAGGCAAAGAAGCAAATAACAATGCTTACCATATGTTATGGATCTGGGGAAGTTTGGCTTTTCCTTTTACCAAAGCTAGGGAAGAAGCTCTATGGAAGGAACAAACTTGGAATATTGAACTCTTAGCTGATTCCATTGATCAAAACATTTTCACTTGGGTACGTATAACACATTTATATATGTCAAGAATTTATAATATATACGAAATTGTAGACCATGATTAAGAATATAGAATATGTGTCTTATAAATCATATTCACTTCGATATATTCCCAGATTAGTGAAGGCAAATGCATATGCTTGTACGGAGGAGAAGATATTGAATGGATCAGATCATTCACCTCTGCAACGCGGGCTGTTGCCAATGCAGCCCGTGTTCCACTAGAGATGCTCTATGTGGGAAAGAAAAACCCAAAAGAAAGAGTCCGGAAGAACAGCTCAATAATCCAAATGGAAAACTTGAGCCATGTGGTGCAAGACCAAACTCTGATTTGGTTCTTTTGGGAAAGGCTAGAAAGCATGTGGCACTCCAGGACTCAACAAGACATCCCAGGTGAAACTGATCCCATCCTTCAGGAGATTGTGACGATTCTGAGCTATGATGGAAGTGATCTTGGATGGGCTGTATTCAGCCGCGGATTGGCTGAAATGACTAGAGGTAAAGGTGATCTGATAGTGCAAGTTATGAAGGGATTTGATCGTTGGAGAGATGAAGTGAGTGACGTTACTACATTTGTTCCTGCATTGGATCGTCAACTTCGTGATCTTCATAGTCCTCATCATTGCACTCGACTAATTCTGCCGAGTACCACTGGACATATTCCTGAGAGAGTGGTTTGTGCTGAATGTAGCCGTCCAATGGAGAAGTTTATCATGTACCGCTGCTGCATTGAGTGATGATTTATGGTTGATGAAATTCGTATGAGTATGGAATGGTGCCGCTCCTAGAGGACTATATATTTGAATAAAAGGACCACTTCTAGTCCTCTTGTGAGTCTTTTAAGTATTATTAATTATTGTGCTTACTTTTGACTTTTTGATATTCATGTACTTGTTTTGATATTTGAGTGTGTGATGATTCTATAGGCTATATAGCCTTATGCAATATTTAGTGAAAATCAATAAAAACCATTTCCACATTGATGGAGTAACTCATTTATTTTTAGTTGAGGCGGTATGAAAACTACACAATACTACCTTGAAAATATTATGGATTAATGAGGGGTTGCTGAGAAGAGATTTGGTATGAGTTGAGTGTTGAGACAAAATCATAAAAATTCGAACAAATCAGGAATCGAATCAAACATAAAAAAAAAATGATATTTTTTAATAAAGAATTACTAATTTTAGTGGTATTTTTTATTTATTATCATTTATAGCAATTCATAGCAATATTATTGATAAATCTATTATATATTAAAAGTGAACTATGCATGCCATAGATGTATTATAAGTGTTTGGTAAGAAATCGACACAATCAGGGATGGAGCTACAATGTTAAATGGGGGTTCGAACGAATCCACTAGCTTTTACGGAGACCCTATATACGTACTAAAAAACCATGTACAAATATATGTTAATAGTGCGTGCGAACCCACATCAAACTAAGGTGGGTAGCGCAGTGGTAAGCGCGGGCATTTTTGAGTCTTTGGATGGGGGTTCGAGCCTAATTGGCAACAATTCAGTTTTTCCGAATTTTTTTTAGGGAAAAGGGTCAAAAATACCCCTCAACTTTGGTTTATTGTTTGACTTTACCATCGCTGTTAAAATGAAGTTAAATTTACCCTCGCCGTTACTGTACTTGTCCCTTGTACCCCTCAAATGGATGGAAATCCCCAAATCAACTAAAATTACCCAACTTTGATTAAAATGACCCGATTTCTCTTTTAATCCGAACCCGACCCACGATTTCATACCAAATTAAAACCTAAACCCATTTCTCTAATCTTCCTCTCCTTCCTCAGTTGAAACACCCTATTATCAGTTAACACCCATAACTTAGAGGCAAAAAGGCTCAACTACAACATCATGCTCCTTCTCCTCACAAGGTAAGTCATTTTCTATTGAGTTAATTTCATTTTATTATGTTAATGGATATTTAACAATGAAAGTTGCTAGCATATCACATTAGCGGGTAATTGAAAATAAATCATTTGTAATTTCGATCGGTAATTTTAGAGAAACTTTTGTGTTTTTTTCATTTCAGAAATAGAGTTGATTGATCAACGATGAAGATCGAGGTGAAAAAATTGACGATGGTGTAGCCGGTGACTGAGACGCTGCAACTGAGGCTGTGGAATTCTATGGGAAAATCAACGATGGTGTAGCCGGTGACGGAGACGCCACAACTGAGGTTGTGGAACTCTATTGTGGATTTGGTGGTGCCTAATTTCCACACACCAGTGTTTGTTTCTATAGGCTAATAGGATCCCCAAATTTTTTTGACCGAAAGGTGCTTAAGGAGGTATTAAGCAAAGTCCTACTGCCATTTTATCCGATGGGTGGGAGGCTGTGTAGGGACGAAAATGGCCATATTGAGATTGATGGTAAGGGCCAAGGTGTGCTGTTTTGCAGAAGTTGAGTCTGATGGTGTGGTGGATGATTTTGGTGGTTTTGCGCCGACGTTGGAGCTTTGAGGCTTATTCCAGCAGTTGATTACTCAGAAGGAATGGAATCTTATGCTCTCTTAGTGTAATGGGTAAAGGAGAATGGGTTTTAGGTTAGAGGGGTCGGGGCACTGGGTTTAAAATGGGGAATGGGTCGTTTTTAAAAATTCGGGTTAATTTGGGTCAATTTTGGGGATTCCGTCTAATGAGGGGTAATTTTGGTGAAATTAGTAACGGGAGGGGTAAATTTAACTTTATTTTAACGGCGAGGGTAAAGTCAAACAATAAACCAAATTTGAGGGGTATTTTTGACCCTTTTCCCTTTTCTTTTTTTTGGATTAAAAATGTGCTTTGTGCCTATCTTTTACCCTCCTTTAATTCAATTTTTTCTATATAGATTTTTCTAAATTCTTTTCTCAAACATTAAAACAGAAAATTGATGATTGAGAATAATAAAAAAGTAGTGTCATACTCCAAAACAACATCTAACTATTAATTTTAAAATAGATAATTGTAAGTAACAAAATATAGTGTCATACTCTAAAACAACATCTCACTATTGATTTCTTTTGAAGCATTCAATAAAACGTTAAACCCAAAATTTAATATTTTAAAAAACTTAGGGTTCTAATTTTTACTACCTACTTCATTGCTACTGTTTGTTGTCAAAGTGCAGACCTCTGCCTCGGTAAGTACTATTTACTCTTCTCAATTCCTCCTCGGCTCTCCCTTTTCTCTTTTTTAATTTGTCTTTACATTGTATAACAATTTATTCAAAGATCTTATTTTTAATCTTTGATTTTAAGACTTTTCCACATATTAATAATTGATTATTTTAATTAAGTTATTGTTTGCTTCTTGGAACTTCAACTTTCAAGGCAAGAGTGGCTCAAGGGTGAAGCAAGTAAAACATTTTCTTTAGGTCCCAAAAATATTAATGGTGAATTTAATAATTTTAATTTTACTTAAAATAATATTGAGATTATAGAAAAAAAATGTTCAAAATCTATACTAAAATATAACACTTATCAATCATTTACCAATAATATTTTTGAACTTTGAAATAAATAACTCAAATCTTCATGTTAATAAATAAAGTATTTGAAAGTGTACCAAATGATGGATCATTTCTGTTTTCAAAACATAACAACTTGTCGAGTGCAATTTTAATGATATGCTTATATACAGGGGCGGAGCCACCTTAGTATAAGGGGGTTTATCTGAACCCCTTCGGCGAAAAATTATATTATATATATGGTTAAAATAATCTTTTATGTATATATAGTAGATGTCGAACCCCCTTCGGCTGCTTCGTGTGTCTATTTCTACAGATTTTGAACCCCTTACTGAAAATTCTGGCTCCGCCTCTTGATCTTATATATATATATATATATATATGTTTGTAATTTAACGATTGTTATATTAGATTAATATGTTGTTCTGTTTTAAAATTTAGAACCCATAAAAATCAAATCCTGACTCTGCCTTTGGACACAATAACTTATAAGTGTAATAAAGTGTGATAGATTAATGAGGGGTTGTTGAGAAGAGATTTGGGATGAGTTGAGTGTTGAGACAAAATCATAAAAATTCGAACAAATCAGGAATCAAATCAAACATAAAAAAAAGAAGATATTTTTTAATAAAGAATTACTAATTTTAGTGGTATTTTTTATTTATTATCATTTATAGCAATTCATAGCAATATTATTGATAAATCTATTATATATTAAAAGTGAACTATGCATGCCATAGATGTATTATAAGTGTTTGGTAAGAAATCGATACAATAACTTATAAGTGTAATAAAATATGTGATAGATGTATTATTCATGAATAAAACTTGTATTATATGTGTTTTTATAAATTATCCTTTATAATATGTTTAAAAATGTATTATAAGTGTCCAATGAAAAAAAAGGCTATTGCTATAAATGATATTTATATTGATATAGTATATTATACTTCTTTCACTTCCTTCAGCTTTTATATAAACAAAATAATTAAAATTTGATGAAAATCGAAGGAAAATAAGAGTGAGTTTCCAATTTCTTAAACAATTATAAATAAATATTTTCTCTATTTTTAAAAAAAATCAATTTCTTAGAATTACACAATTTAGTAAATTAAAGTATGAGTTTCCAAATTTATAATTGAATTTTCTTTAATTATAATCAATAAATAAAACTATATATTGTTCTACAATGATTAATGGATCGTTCATATATACCATGTGCGTATTGTTTTTAAAGAAAAAAAATGAATATAAGATTAACAACTCATAACTAAAATGCAACTACAACTTTATTGTGCGGACTATCTTGGGTTGTTGTTGTTAGTTATGGTCGACACATAAAAACTATATGCTTTTTCATGATCTCTACAATGTATCAATGTCTACCATCTCATATATTTTGAGTTTGGACTGTCATCATTGGAATGTTTTTAAATTATAAAAAATTATTTAAATACATAGTTTAAATTTATTTAAACATATTAATTTAAAATTAATTAATTAGAGAAATCAACGTAACATAGGAATACAAGACTAACATTAATGTGTGATTCTCTAGGGTTGTTGTTAACTAGGGTTGACATTTATATATGAATTGCATAATTTTTATGATTTCTATAATGTGATGTCTATCATGTCTCAAATATTTTGAGTTTTAATTGTTGTTATTGAAATATTCTCAAGTCATATCTAAAAATTATTTAATATATAGTATAAATTTAATTTTACACAATAATTTATAAAAAATTAATTGGAGGTCATATTGATAACAAATACTCCTTTCATCATTTTTAATTGTTATGTTATATTTTTTAAAAGTCAATTTGACTATTTTTTAAAGTCAAATTAGATTACATTAATTCGATATTTTAAACAAGAAATTTAGATATTCAAACACTATACAAATATTACTATAAATTGCAATTTTTTGCATATTAATATGATGAAAAATATATCGTAAAATGTTAGTCAAAGTTCTTATAGTTTGACTCTTAAAGAAACCATGACAATTAAAAGTGGACGGAGGAAGTATAAGTAATGATCCACAAATTATTAAATCGGCATAATATTAAGGGAAAACTACATAAATGGGTCATAAAAACCAAAATAATTACAAGTCCATATCCAAATCCAAAGTAATTCTTGAAATACCCATTCTCTCATAAATAATTACAATCCATAACCCCCCCACCCTTCCCCCCCCCCCCATAAAGGGTGATAATTTTTGCTTAACCGATACTGTATTAGTATCATTAAGATTGATAATTTCGTTTAATTAATACTAAATTAGTGTATATATACTCTATTGGTATCATTAAAGTTTTTTGTTAAGAAATTACTTATTAGTCAATGATATTATAAGAGTATATATGTATATTGTTGTGGTATCATTAAGGTTTCTTGTTCAGAAATTACTCATTAGTCAATGATACTATAAGAGTATATATATATTTTATGGTATCATTAAGATTTCTTGTTCAAAAATTACTCATTAGTCAATGATACGATAAGAGTATATATATATATTCACTTGTTCGAAGATTGGCTTGTACAATGACTAAAATTTGTATTAAATCCTATTAACTTATTTTATACAGCCAAGTGACTTAGGGTATTAAATATATTATGGACTTGACCCATTAACCACCAACTAAATAAATTACCCATGAATTAATTAACTATAGTTAAGCGAATAGTTCAACATTTCCAAACCAACTTCACCAACTGATCAGAAATGAGTCGTGGCAACTATCGAGAGGGGTAAAATGCTAAGCTTACAAAAATTTCAAAAAATGACCTTCCGGATCATTACACCAATAAAGATTCACTAACGGTTGGCTAAGGTATCACGCATGATACATAATATCATATGGTTGGCTCAGGTACCATGCAAGTATACTCCGTTTATGTATGGATTTCATGAGAGAACCGAATTTACATATTGGTTCCATGAGTCAACCGAATTTACTTTTTCATAATGTGATTATTGCATGTTGGTCCATGAATGTCCGAAATCTGGGTTTAAATGTTATGATAGTTCTTATATGGACCGTAATTGCATGTTAAACACTGTGGATGATATTTTAGGGATCTTGATGGTCCAAGTTACTTAAAAGGTGTGATGAATCAGGTATGACGAGTTATGATGAGGTTGTTCATGTTTGTTGTACATATCAATTCAGGGTGAGAACTGAGAGTCCGGACTTTGTTATACTTGTGATTACAATGATATGTTATTTGTTTTGCTAATTTTTACAATTTGGGACTTCTATGAGAATATCATTTTGTCAAAATAAAAGAGAGAACAACATATAGTTCACCTGTTTACTGAATCTCAAGGTCTAGGCAAGTCTTACTTACCATTTAATCGAAGAAAATGTATTGGCAAGTCTTTACATCTTCCATCTTGAACAAGAAAACTTCACCTGAATCCATGCTGGTTCCTACTAGAAGACAAACCTACAACAGTGCCAGTATGAATGTTATCATTCAAAATTCACTTGGCTTCTTCCTCAATTCTTGCCATGAGTTTTAAGACATAGAGATCTGTGTTTAATCGTCGTAGTAGCTGCTGAATAACACCTCTTCCCTTACTACTGTGGGAATGCCTTCAATCATAAAAGAGAGAAACTGACAATTCAGTGGCGGATCCAGGATTTAGAGTCTGTGGGTGCCAAATGGGATTCGAACCCGTAACCTCAACCTTCTAAAGTTGCCCTCCTACCGTGGCACCACAAGCCAATTTTGTTCTGTGGGTGGCACGCCTTATATTTATATAAATATTATATATATATATATATATATAGCTATGTATATATAGAGTTTCCGTCGAAGTTCGGGGGTGGCGTGGCACCCCCAATGCCCTTCATAGATCCGCCATTGACTGACATAATTCACAGAGACAATATTAACAATCGGCGCCATAAAAATCAAATAACCAGCAAGCGGTTGATGTTGACATCCAATTTTGACCCTCCCCGATAATAATTAATTCTTGAGCTTCTTAATTTTACGAACGATTTAGAATAATTAACTTTATATAATTCAAATTAGTTTCAAGGTTATTTTAAGTAATTTCGGTCGACTTTTATAGTATTTTGAATAATAAATATATTTCATATAGTTATATACGTAATTAGTATATTTTATGAATATTTGAAAAATCATATCAAAGAGATTTTGTTTTAAAATAGTTTAGTTTAAATCTGTAATTTTGAATTAATTAGTTTGTATATAAATTAAGTATTTTATAATTAAGTTAATCATTTTATTTCGTTAAGAGTAAGAAGCTCATTAATTAATTCATATTAATTCGCCTTGTTTAAGTTTTAACCAACTAATCGATTAAATTCGATTTGATTACAATTTAGGTTTAGTTGGGCTTTTATTCCTAAACAATTTATTTCAACCGATTAAAAGACCAAATTTTGGGCCTTTATTTTTCAATTCGCAGCCCAGTACTCGAACTGGCCCAATTCCTTCAGCAAAAGAAACCCAGTTCATTATTTCCCTTTTCCAGCAACAATTCCCATCCCTTCTAAATCCTCTCCAGCAGCCCATCAATTCACAACCCAAAGCTCCAGCCCATTTCTTTCTGCCCAATCCCCAGCGACCCGACCCAACCCCTTTTTCATTCCGAGTACATATAGGATACACCGGTGCTAAAACCTTTTCTCAAGATATCTTCCAAACTGTTGGGGTCGTTGCTCCAGATCTTGTTCTCCCGGTGTGAAACCAGTTGGGTGATATGAAACCCATAAGCGGAGGCATGGGTCTTTCTCATAAAGATGTGAAGCCTAGAGATGAGTCTATTCCAAATTGACTGAAATCTATAAACAAAAATAAAAAATGAAAATCTTTTTTTTTTTAATTCTTCAGCCGTAGAGAGACTTTTGAATTGCGAGGTACTATTACGAGCTCAATATATACGAGTATTATTCCGTGAAATAACTCGAATTTCAAATCATTCACTTGCTTTAACTACTCATTCATAGCATGACATATGTTCCATCAAACGACACTTATTTTTATTTTCACTTAAAGGATGATTATGCGGGCCGCAGTCGTTTGTTAACCAAATTGTTCTCGGGGCACCCTGACGAATGTAGTTGGCTACTGGATAATCAACGGTCGTTAACTGTCTTAGCCCAAGTAGTCCGCTTGGGTCACCGATCCACTATAAATAAAGTCCACTCCTAGTTAAACTAGTGTAGAGCTGAACTTAATGCCAAAATTTAACGCATTGGCCTAAGATGAATCAACACCCAAGGCGTGTTGGACCCATTAGAAAGATCACCTTGAGTTCAAAACGGCCCACGGCTTAAACGGACGTTCATACTTATGTGTTAAATTTGAAGGATGTATACGTTATTTGAAAAGTCATTGTCACTTGGGGTTGAGAGTAGGTTTTTAGCTTTTTCTAATCGAAAAAAGATTTTCACAGGCTACTAGTCCATCCAAAAGTGTTGGCACCCGGAGATGACAAGAAATCAAGAAAGAAGAAAGACCTTTCGAAATGACTATCTTTTGACAGTTATTGCGCATTCTAAACAGATATGTGACCCTTTTATGTCAAGGGTAGGCCTAACGATTTGTGGAATGTACACGTCGTTTGAAACACTCTATTGCCCCAAAACTCGAATTTATACAAACTTTATAAGTAAACAAAATGGGATACATAGTAGGGAAACATGATACAAATAATCAGTCTCACGCAGGGGTACAACCCTAAACTATGCCTCGATTAAGGTCTTTCTTCTTTCTTGATTTCTTGTCATCTCTGGGTGTCAATGCCTTTGGATGGATTAGTAGCTTATAAACTCTATTTTCAACTAAAATAAGTTATAATCTACTTCCTACCTTAAAGGGACAATGATTTTTCAAACAACGTTTACATCCTTCAAATTTAAAAACATAAGTATGAACGTCTGTTTAAGCCGTGGGCCGTTTTGGACTCAAGGTGGTCTCTCTAATAAGCCCAACACGCCTTGGGTGTTGATTCATCTTAGGCCAATGCGCTAGTTTTCAGGATTGGGCTCCATTCTACATTAATTTGACTAAGAGTGGCTTTGTTTTTAGTGGATCGGTGACCTAAGCAGATTACTTGGGCTGAGACAGTTAACGATCGTTGATTATCCAGTAGCCAACTACATTTGTCAGGGTGCCCCAAGAACAATTTGGTTAACGAATGATTGCGGCTCGCATAATCGTCCTTTAAGTGGAAAATTTAAAAAGTGTTGTTTGAGGGAATATGCCATGCCATGAATGCCACAATTTATAATTTATAAGAATTGAAACAAGTAAGCAATTTAAACAAATAGCCAAATAAGTTAATCTTAAGGTTAGAACCCATTCAACTCCCAAACAGAGTTGTCATTCTGTTTTATTTAAAAATAATTATTAGACTGAGATTTTAGAGAGTCACCACTTAATTTTTAAAGTAAAATTAAGAAAACTACTTTTTCCAAAAGACTAAAATAGAAATCTAATGAAAATATTAAAAAGGGGGTTCGGGGTTCATATTAGCATTTCGAGAAGGGTTTGAAAGCACCCGAAATGTCCGCTAACACGCGGTTATCCGATAATTAATTATTTGGCTAATTAATTTAAGAAAAAATATGCATACTTGACAAGTTTATGAAATATACAAACCTTAAGACTTAAAATCACTTTTAGGGGGAAAGGGAAAAAATATAAGGAATTACTTAAGTAAAATATTCCAGTGTAATTCAAGTAATAAAATAAGAATAATTATTTAGTCTTTAGAAAGTCTCGAAATGACTATCTTTTGAGAAAATTGAATTGGGAAAACCTTAAAATTGACTAGCAAATAACCAATTAAGCAAATACGGAACAAATAAAATAAAGAGAGAGAGTGTTTTGGGCCCAAGTTTGGTTTTCTGTCCGCCTGAGTTGATACTTGAGCCTAATTCCATTTTGGGATTTAGGCCCAATTTCACCTGTCCTAAAACTAGCAAAATAATACTAAAAAGAAATGGGTTTTCGGCCCAATTTCATCCAAAGAACAAGGTGCTGGAATTTGGGGATTTTGGCCTCATTTTCGCTGCTTTTATACATCATATACCTTGAGTGTATATCACTATATATTAATGTACTTCTCGCGTATATTGTTGTATACAACGTGTATACGGCCCTTCTTGGACTCTTGAGCACTTGTACATCGGCTTTTGGGGACCTGTTCTTCGATTTTTACGGCTGTCCGACTCAATAAAGGCGGAATTTGAGCCTTTATGATTTTCTCAAAATGCGAGAATAGAGTCCCAACTTTTTCTGCGCAGCAATACTGAGACGAGAACGAGCTGGGGACGATTCCACCACTACCACGATATGAAACTTCGAGAAACTCCTATGAACAAACAAAGGAATGAAGCTAAAATAGAGCTGATCTCTTCTCTATTTTTGAATGTATTTTGTATGTATTCTTTATATCTATTTCATGTTGGACCCTTTATGAGCTATTCTTTCTAATATGTGAGTTGCGGCCAACACCCCCAAAAAAAAGAGAAGAGAGCTTTTAATAGAGGAAATTTAGGGCTGGAAAATGGGGGGGGGGGGGAACCGGAAACAATTGGATGAAATCCAAAATTCAAAATTCAAATTCCAAGGTCGAACAACTGGAAATAGTACCATTTTTAACGGAATGAAAATGGTATCCGTCCGATTTCGAGCAAAGGACAAATGAGGCGTGAGATCGCTCCACTTGGCTATGAAGGACGAATCTTCTTGTACAACTCCCGTTTGGTAACGATAAGGGTGAGCGGGAGATGGACGCGTGCTAGATTGATTTGCTGGACTCGGGTCGCGAGGTCGCTGGGCTCGATTTGCAGGAGTTTCGAGTTTCTGGGTTTCTTCGCGATGAAGAAGAAGACACATGGTCATCTGGTTACGTTTGGGATCCCTGTATGTTGATGTATGTTATTTGGGCTGTTGGGTCGGTTTGGAGGAATTGGAATTAAGGAAACTTGGGCTGGTTAAAGGAAATTAAACTTGGGCCGATGACAAATGAAAAAGGAGCCCAAATTTAGTCTTGCAAAGGGGTGGAAGACAAGTAATAAAATGTCTAAACTCGCAACTATAAAGAATTAAAATTATAACCAATTGAGGTTAATAATTTAGCCGAATTAAAATTAATTGGTGAACTCGGCCAAAAGCTAAAATAAGACGAATTTATATAAATTAATTAATGAGCTTTTTAATCTTAACGAAATAAAATGATTAAATTAATTATAAACTAAATAATTTAAAATATAAACTATTATATAACTAAACTAATTAACCAAATATTTAATTAAAACGAAATCTTTTTGAGACGATTTTTGACTATTCATACAATGTAATAAATATGTACAAAATTATGTATATATATAATATATATTAGTTAAAAATTATTTTTAAAAATGGCTTTAAAATGACTCGGAAAACATTTTGAATTTTGTAAAGTCAATTATTTTAAATCGTTGGGAATTTAAGAAGCTAGATGATTAATTTATATTGTGGAGGTCCAAAATTGGGTGTCAACAACAACTTGTTTTCTCCATTTTTCAATCTCATGGTTATCCTATCGTTCCGTATAATAGATATATTTGGCCAGCTTAGTGATTGATTGGAAGTAGCTAGTGTCTACTGTTGTCTTTAGAGTAAAATTGTAGTTTTGGTTAGGATCATTGTGTCTATGAAATGGTCTTGTCACATGCTAGAAATCAGTAGCATTATTTGGTAGATTTTTATATGGAATGGTTCTGTTCTTTTTGACAAGTTGCTTGAGTTGTGTGTGTGTTTTACTTAAATTTTCAGATTTTTGCATAAGTGTTTTGTTTACTGTGACAACTTGGGTGTCCAATTTGTTTGCTTGTTTTAAATTAGCATATGTTAAAATTGTGCCCTCATCCCTAAAAAAATAGTCCCCTTATTAGCTTAAATCTAGTTGGTTGTTGTGTAATTGTTATCTTTCATGTTTAATCAATTAATGCATGTTTGTTTCCCCTTTAAAATGACTCTAGAATCTGATTATGCCACTGCTCTTTGTTCCATTTTATTTGTAGATGCCAATAGTCAACCAGTTGTTACTTGCTCCCTGATATTTATTCTAATCCTTATCATATGTTTTTTTCTTGCATGACCCCCTCGTATTAAGTCCATTGAAATCTTTTCATCATCTCCTTGCATTCTCGAGTATCGAGTCAGCCCTCCGGTGTTCAAGAGTGAAATAGAATTGACATACAGGGCTGGAAGGAGCAAAATTAAAGGTTGTATACACTTCGTGTATAGCAGTATACGTGAAATATGCAAAATATTCAGTGATATACAGAAACGGTATACACTGTATACAGTCACGAAAATGGGTCAAAAGCCCTCCCGAAATTCCAGTTTTGTGTTGTATTATAATTGGGCCAAAGATCTATTTATTTTTAGTATCATATGCTAGTTTTACGACAGGTGAAATTGGGCCTAAAACCCAAAAGAAAATTCAATTTTTATGATAGTTTAAGACAAGTGCAAATGGGCTAAAAGATCCAAAATAAAAATTACGCCCAAGTGCTGGTCCAGGCGAATAAAAAACCAGACTTGGGCCTGAACCCTCTCTCCCTCTTTATTTTATTTATTTTCGTATTTGTTAATTGTTTATTTGCTAGTCAATTCTAAGGTTTTTTTTTGTAATTCAATTCCCCAAAAGACGAAACAACCATATCTTTAAAATCAAGCAAGTATATTTCATTTGACTTTAGAATATCTAGTACTTAAATAATATCCTTATGCTATCTTCTTTTCCCTTAAAAAACAATTTCAAAGTCCTAAGTTGTTATTTCTTTAAACAAAGTATGCCTATTTCTTTAAATGTTAGCCAAATAGTTAATTATCGGATAACCGCGTGTTAGCGGGCATTTCGGATGCTTTCAAACCCTTCCCAAAATACTAATATCAACCCCGAACCCCCTTTTAATATTTTCATTAGATTTTTGTTTTAATCTTTTGAAAAAAATAGTTTTCTTGATTTTTCTTTAAAAATTCAGTGGCGACGCTCTAAAACAATCATTTTTCTTATTTTAAAATAAAACAGTTGAGACATAGGAGATTTACATCAGCAGCTGGTTAAGGAATGAAGAACCTTGAACAAATATTAAGAAATCTACTGTTATTAAGAATGAAAGATATCAAAAAAAATAAAATCAAGAGGTTACAGCCTTAAGCAAATGTTGCAAAGCCAATTCTTGCGCCTCTTCATTCTTTGACAATCCCTTTCCAACTACGGTAGCTCATTTACATGCTCTTACCCTTCGTGAGGCAATAGTTTCTAGTTTCTCCACAATGAATAATGACACATAACTACATTTGGGAGCTTCAAAAAAACAAAGCTTTTCTTGATCTATCATTTCAAATGTGTTGTAGACACAATACTTAGCTTAATAGCCAACTTTTGCTATCCCAGAAATCACATAATCGGGAGGTGTTTTGAAATACCTTCAAAATCAAGTGAACAACAATCGCTAACTAAAAAAGTCTAAAACTGAGTGCAAAAATAGAAATTAGAGAGCTATAAATTAAAACATACATATTGTTCATCTAGGAGAAAAATCACTTTCTCAGTAGCCACACTCGACATCAACTCACTCACTTGAAGATGGGTCAACAAACAGAGAGAGTGAATGAGAGGACTCAAGTGAGTGCAATAGAAAGTCTAAGAAACAATAATAAAATCAACTTCAAGTTGCAGTGGGCATTGTCACTTCTGACAATTTGCACTTTGGTATGAAATTAGGTGTCAACCATGAAAACAAAGGCCTTTAACATATCAAAGGCATTAACTTTGGCACCCAATAATGAGTCCATGTTGCCCTGGAGTAGTCATCAAACAATGGTCAAAAAGTATCTTGGCCCATCATAGGTAGAAACATTGATGGCCCCCATGTGTCAACATGAATCAGTTGGAAAGGGGTAGTAGTCTGTATAAAGTTATCAGGGAAAGGTAGTCTGGTTTGTTTGGCTAGAGAGAAATTGGGACATGTGAAAGATTGTTTAGAAGACAAAGAAGTACCAAGCCCAGGAATATATTTCATTTTAGAGAAACGCATAAGCCCAAGTCTTAAATGCCAAACAATATACACTTCATTAATATCAGTCAAATGTGCATCAGAGGCTACATTTTTATACTCATGTGAAACATCTATGCCAGGAACAGTTGAGACAAGAGAAGAAAACACAGTTCAAGAAGTATTATAATAGATAGAAAGAAAAATAGTAGAGATATTAGAAGAAATACTAGGAGCAAAACTGCAAGGAACATGAGAAAGCTTGTACAGTCCACACTCTGGTCTACCAAAAAAAATATTTGGTGAAGGGCCTCTAAAGTGCAACCAGAGTTGGTGAACTGAACAATATTTCCAGAAGGTTCAACAAGTTTTGAATCAGAAATGAGATTATGCTAAAAGTTAGGAATGCATAATACATTGTACAAAGTAAGATCAGAAAACAGTGTTAAGGAGATAATGTTAGAGACTTTAACTTTGTATCCATTTCGAAGTGAAACAAGACAAGGAATATGTAATGTTTTAACGTTGAAGAGTAAAGAAAGGTCAGATGTCATGTGATCTGATGCTCCAGAATCTATAATCCAGATGGTATCACTAATCTTAGTAAGCAAATAAGTTTTGAACAAAACATTGTCAGTCAAGATTTTACCTGTAAAGTTAGCATATGCTATGCGGATTAGTTATGTTAGAGACTTTAACTTTGTATCCATTTCGAAGTGAAACAAGACAAGGAATATGTAATGTTTTAACGTTGAAGAGTAAAGAAAGGTCAGATGTCATGTGATCTGATGCTCCAGAATCTATAATCCAGATGGTATCACTAATCTTAGTAAGCAAATAAGTTTTGAACAAAACATTGTCAGTCAAGATTTTACCTGTAAAGTTAGCAGATGCTATGAGGATTAGTGAGTGGTGAAAGATGAGAGTGCTGCAAGTGGGACAGTATGTGGAAGTACTGATCTTTAGTCAGACTAGCAACAAAGACTGGCAGGTTAGGAACACCAGATAAACTAGAACCTCAGATTGTGCACCTGTATGACCACAACCAGAAGTCTCAATTCAGCATGTGATGCTGTCTTCCTTGGACCAGTATTCTCAGGGTCACCAGTATTCTCTGTGAACTTTAAATGAGAAGGATAATAATGTAGCACGTAACATTTCTCAATGGTGTGATTGGTTTTGCAATACAAAACAAAAGAGGTTGTGTTGGATCAAAGGAGACTTTGGACAGGAACTATGGTTTGGAGACTCTAGCAGTGAAAGAAGCAAAATTGGATCCAAAATGAGAAGTAGAGGAGACTTTTCTCTGTTTCTATTCAACCAACAAGGAAGTGGTTTCATCATAAGAAGTTAAGAACATTCATTCTCACTTGTAGATAAGTCTCATTGAGTCCCATTAAAAAAAGATAAACTTTTTGTTCCTCTTCATTCTTCAACCTTCTTGTTACCACCACAAGTACACATGGTCAAATGATTTGCAGAAACAAAATATCTCATCCCAAAGCTTTTTGATTTTGTCATAGTATGTAGCAATGTATGAAGATACTTGAGAAATGTCTACGAGTTCCTTCTTAAGCTCAAAATATCTCTAGCAAGTTCAGAATAGTCAACAAGCAGAGAAATTCCTTTGGTGAGGGAATTAGTTAACCAGGTTACTACTAAGTCCTTGCAACATTGCCATTGTCTAGACAAAAGAGAGCAGTGATGAAACCCAACTTGTTTCGAACCGATAAAGCTACTAATATTATACGTCTCAAACTACTATAACAAGAACCATCAAAAGGATCAGAAACCAAAAAAACTCTCAAAACATCAGACAGATGAACGTAAAGAAAATGGCATAGATGCATATAATCCTCGCAGTGAAATACAACACTTACCTGTTTTACTTGATTTACGCTTTATGACTACTTAAAATGAATTGAGTAATATTCGGGTTTTGCCTATGGGAGGGCAAGTGCCTTCATGGCTAGCCTGTACTTTTGGGTCGTGACAATTTGGTATCATATCATGGTTCACAGGTCTCATGAATACAAGATCAATGTCTAGTAGAGTCTTGTAGATCATTACAGACGTTTGTACTTGTCTTTGAGAGGCTACATGATATTAAGAAAATTTCTATTCTTCCATTCCCATCATGCATATTTGACTTTATTGAATTCTAAATCTCTTTGTTTCACTCTTCTACAGAATGTGAGGATCCGTGCATTTGCAGCTGGAGGCCAGAAGCCTACACCCACACCTACTGCCAGGGTAGTGGAACGTGGTGGAGTTAGAGCCCTAGTCGCAACACTAGTGAGAGGTAGATTATTGAGAGTTGCTCAGGACCGTACTCGAGCAGCGTCCCCATATATATATGATATTCTAGATAATGAGACGATTCAAGTTGATGAGGTGGTCCCAACCCAGGCACCACCTAGATTTATTGCTATGCTAGTACTTCAGGACACTCTTGTCTGCATGCTTGGGTTTCTTGAGGGGATGGCCGGTGTGGGCAAATATTCTACTAGTCACACAAGATGGCTCGTAGACCAGGATGGGAGGTTAGACTACTGATCATATTACTGCTTCAATGTTCCATCCTCCAGGGTTTGTTGGTTTACATGCACATTTTTATCACTATTGTTACCTCTAACCCAGAATGAGTGAAATGACAGTGGCGTCGATAGTGATTGTGATTTTGTTTTTCATGGTTCTTACATATTGAACTGACTCTGAAGGTCTTGGTAATGGTAGGCTTAGTGTGCTTGAACCTTCTGTAGTGTAAGTCTCCTTTTGTTGATCTATTGGATGAGATAGAACACGATTCATCAATTCTTGATAACCACAAATGATTTTGGGACATAGAGGACATTGGAGCAGCGAGAGATGAGTCGACATTTGATATAACAAAATTGAAATGGAAACAACATCAATAGTATAATAATTTGTGGTCAAACAACATACAAAATTTACCTAAATAATGGTCAACTCACCTATTTGATTTGTTCGAACTGATTAGATGAGACTAAATTGTGCATATCAACTCTTAAAAATGTATGAAGAATTTATAGGCTAATGCTCACCTTCAAAACTGTATATTTCATATATCTTGTTATGGTAACTTTTTCAAAGTCAATCTCAAGAAAAATGACACATTTTTATATTTAGTAACAATTAAACTTAAAATGTTTATTTTACCCTTAATGAAATGATTTATACGCACACAAATATCTATGACTTATTTTAGACCACAAGTTTCAAAAGTCTTTTTTTTTTCTTAAACTCCGTGTCAAGTCAAACTAAGTCATATAAATTGGAATGGAGGGAGTATATTACAGTGTTCAGAAAAAAAATCACAAATAGGAAAAACATAAAATATATATATATATATAAATCAAAGAAATGTAAGCAAGTAAGGACAATAGTATAACCAAAATGGAAAAAACATCAATAACTTTCCAATTTTGGTTGCAAAGCGGTAACTTTTTCATAATAAAACATGTGAAATCTATTGTTCTGAAGGTGAACATTGGCCTATAAATTCTCCATACAAGTTTTCAAAGTTGATATGCACAATTCAGACTAGTCTAATCGCTCCAAGCAAATCAAATAGGTGAAGTTGACCTTTTTTTAGGTAAAATTTTTTATGTTGTTTGACTTCAAATATTAACATTGTTGATATTTCCATTTCAATTTTGTTTTATAGAATGTCAACTCATCTCGAGCTGCTCCAATGTCCTCTATGTCCCAAAATTGTTCACGGCTATCAGAAATTTATGAATCACAGTCTATCTCATCCAGTAGATCTACAAGAAGAAACATACGCTGTAGAAGGTTCAAACACACAAAGTGTACCATTACCAAAACCTCTAAAGTCGGTTCAACATATAAGAACCATGAGAAACAAAGAGCAAAATCACAATCATCACCCCCACCATCGGCATTTCACCTATTATGGGTTAGAGGTAACGACTAACGATAGTGGTAAAAACGTACAAGTAAACCAACAGCTACCACCAGTGTCGCCTCCACCACCAGCATCGCAGCCACCACCATCCCCACATCTTACCCGCTCGGTTCAACGTAAAGAAGATGGAAGAGGTGAGCATACAAACAAAAAACTAGTAGCACCACCACCACCCTCATATCATATTAACTCGGTTAGAGGTATCAATGATGGCAGACGTGTGCATACAAACCAACAAATACCACCACCACCATCATATCGTCCAACTTCACTTAGGAGAAATGATAATGGCAAAGGTGTGCATGTAAACCAGAGGCAACAAATGTTTCAATTGACAAGAATATGACCTATGATCGAGGTTCAAATTCAATAGCTATTAACCAAAATGAAGATGTCCCTATTTTGAATAGATCATATCCATCTGAGTTGAAATTCGAACCTCAATTAGTTTGTGATAACGAAACTAGTGGATTGGATCTAACCTTAAGGCTTTATAGCTAAAAGTATCGATTCTTAAACCATTTGCGTCTTTTTTATTAAAAATTGTTTGAACCATCAATTGCATTGATGTTTTTTTAAAGTTTTCTCCTTATTTACAGTGTTGTATTCACTATTCCTCTTGAAATTTTGATATAGTTTTTCTTTGCGTCATTGAAATATTTCTGTGTATTCACTATAAGCTAAAATCTAATATCATATTTAGTGGTACCATTTATTCAGAATTTTGTAGGTCACATGATTTTCTTCTAAAATAGATTAAAACACCACATAGAAGCCACAATGACATCACTTTTGGCCGAGCTGCATTACAAAAGACAGCTGTCCTCCCTACAAATGAATGGATCTAGAAAAAGGTTGTTTATGTTTCTCGGAGATAGAATATGGCCATGGAGAGGATTCTATGTACCATGGAGATGTTTTCGCTTTGTTGTCTTCCCTCCTTTTTCTAGTCATATTCTAATTCTAATTGTTTGTCAGTTTTGCACTTCCAGGCTGGGCAACCTATGCATACTTCCGTATGCTGGAGGAGTCCCAGGGAACTGCATTAGCTGCTAATGGTGAAAATGTCGATGCAAATAATACATGCAACGCAGAGGTTCAAATAGAAAGTCGACAGAATGATAGAAACAACAACGACACGTTTACGGGCATTTCCTTGTCCGGGGATTCTGGTCCAACCGTGGAAGATGTAGAATCTGGGAGGAGGTAGTTTAACTTGAGGAGATTGATATTCGGAATGACTCAAACAAACACTGGCCCAGAGTCCATGAAATGACCTCTTTTGAAGAAAAGATACATGGGATAGACTAGATTTCATTCTTGCCACACTGATCACAGGGCAAATGTTTTACATATGTATGTAAAAATTGTAAATTATTTTCTAATTGTACAAGTTGCTCAGAATGTTGTAGCATTTTAGTTGATAGATGTATGATAGTGTTACATGTAACATCAGTTTAGAGAACATTTTTGTGAAGCTTGTAAGCACAAAGTGAGATTATAACAAAATTCTCTTTTACCCAACAAAATTGCAAAGAAGAAGCTTATGGAAATAGAAAATTGCGCAGACACAGGTGAATTAATATCCAAAAAGAGTTCAGATTTGAATTACAAAGGGGTTTCTGGAACTGCTTTTGGGTTCAAAAAATCTGGACTTAAATTCGTCCCAGGAAAACCCAACACCAATTCCTTGTCCATACCCGAACCCGATACCAAGACCACAACCCATACCCACTCCGAAAACCAGTTTGAGATGGTTCCAATCGGAACCACCTAAACCTAGACCACCAATTGCTCCAAGACCGACACCGACGCCACAGCCAATTCCGAAACCACCGCCTGGCCCTAATGTTGCTTCTTCTAGTTTCCGGCTGTTCTCTTGGATGAAATCTGTTACAGATTGTCGCTTGTCATCACGTTTTCCCCTTTTTCCGTTGAGATTCAACTTCCAGAGGGAATTGTTGTTGTCAGCTTTCCGATAGGCAAATCCATTGAGGCGAAAGGTTTTGTCCTGCATTCTTCTTTACTTGAGAGGCTGAAACTGGGTTCGTTGACCTCCGCTAAAAGTAATGTGTGCCTTTTCTCCAAAGCGGGGGTCAATGGGAAACTGACCAAAAATGGGGGACGGAAATGGAGATAAGGGAATAAATCAGAACTTCCTAAAAAAAAAATTCGTTACTATGTGGATAGTTAATATTCTCTCGGTACAAGTAAACATCAATTAGTAGTGATAATATGGTAAAATAATCATGCCAATTATTTTCCAGTAGACTACTTATACTAGTTACATTTCGGGATAAAAAAACATCTCAATTGTTATTAAATATTCTCAAAAGTTAACCACGCAAAGTTAGTGGGAGTTTCAGTCAATACATAATACATAATAAATTGGAATTAACAATTTCATTAGTAAAATTGGAATTATTCTTAATACATTAAATCAAATAATTCTAATATAATTAATTTCAAAATAGTAATCCCAATATTACTAACAATGTAGTACACTAATATTCATATTACACAAGTGGTAGATACTTTGCAAAGAGGGCATGGGCTTGAGGTACCTTTTTAGACCAGTAGAAGTCTCATATCTTTCTAATTTCATATTGACTGCTAAACTTCTAGATGGATTATTTATTAATACTACTACTAATATTCTCTGTTACATTGGAGGGCTTGACTTTCTTCTCTTGCTAGTATTTTTCTTTGAAGGTGTGCCTTTGACCATGATAGATATGTATGCATTTTATTGCCTTACATTTTCTAGGGAATTTCCAAACACATTGTGTTTTTGAACTATTTGACTAGTATTTTCTAATAGGCACACAATGTGTTTTTTCGCTTGTATTACATAGATTTCACAATTTATTTATTTTATAGAAAAAATTAGATACCAATTAGACATATATAGTAATTTTAGAAAACTATTTAAAATATTTACCTTATGTTATAAAACCAAGAACATTATTATTCCATCTGTCCCAATATAAAAAATGTGTCAAGTCAAATCAACTTATATAAATTGAGACTGAGGGAGTATATCTTTTCATGAAACCTCATTTAAATATTTTCAATGATGGGAATTGGGATGAATAGTCCATCATCGAATTCCCATAATACCTCCCACAGGCTATATTGACCTGCTGACTTAAAACAATTAGAAAATCAATTTCCACTTTCCTCTTTCTTGCTTCATCACACACGTAACATAATTTAAAATTCCATTACAAAAATTCTTCTCTTAAATTGTATATACATATAAATAGAAGTAACATTTCTTTCCCTTAATCAACTACTATATCACAACTCTCTCATAAACAAAACCACAAATTCATAAAGAAAGAATATAATATGGATTTAGTTCAAAATATATTCAATGGAGGCTTACTAAAGAGATCACAATGGAGAAAAAGAAAATATGGTAATGGGAGGAAGAACATAAAGGTTATTAAGTTAGGTGGAAAGAGCCAAAAAAGAACAATTATATGGAGGATTAAAGCAATTCCAAGATTGAAATTGAAGATTTTTTCACCATTAAAACTATGGAACAAATTCAAGAATGCTTATATGAACATGATGTTTCACTTGGCTGGAAATGTGAACAATGAAAATTACATGTTTGGTAGAAAAAGAATTCCAAAGGCAAGGGAAATTGAATTAGCTTATACAAATAGTGAGTTTGAAAACAGACTTATATATGAAATTTACAAGTCCATGGTGCCTTCCATGGAATTGTATCCAAATCTATAGAGATAATTTCTTTTAATATTCTTTCAATGATCAACCTCTAGTTTATAGATTTTTAGGGGTTTTGCTATGTATGCCTTCATTTTCTCTTTTATTATTTAACAAACGGTTGAAGTAATTGATTGCGTGAATGGTCACTCAATTTGTGTTTATTAATCATTAAAGTCATTTTTTTGTCGTTCAAAAAATATGGATTTACTTTACCATAATTATGTCCATAGACAGTAGTGTAGTCAAATTTTGTATTAAGAGGGTTTAAAATATAAAAAGCAAACATACAAAAAGTCAAAAATGGTTCAAGATCTACTATATAAAATAATATTTTTTTAAAAAAAAAACTATGTATAAACAGCGTAAAAATAATTGTCCTTGTATTCGATTTTAATAGTAAAATTTTGTTTTAATTTCAATCCGAAATTGCAATAATATTGGGTAATGAGTAGATTAATTTTTCACTCAATAATAATTTGAGAGGAATTCCTGCTATAAGTGTTGGTGTTTATCGAAAACAAGAGCAGTGTGATCCAAATCAAATACATCATAATGAAACTAAGACAGGTAAGACCATTGATGTTTCTTTTTCTAGAAAGAAACTAAATCCTTTTAAGCTCTTAATGAAAAGCATAGTAACTTCAAGATTTTGCTAGTTTTTAATAAAGAAAATAGCATCAAAGCTCGCAAACTTCCAAAAATTATTGAATTTAAACCACATAGACACATATATATCAACTTTCAACATCAAATTTAGGTCAACGTAATTGTGTTTCAAATTTGTAATTGAATTGCACATCTATCTCTAATAACCATAATCTAATTGTGCATATTTCTTCTTGAACATCTTAATTAGAAATACAATTTTGACTCATATATAGCTTGAATTTTTTGTGCTCAAATTTATGAACAATGATATATCAAAAGAGATTAGTACACTAGTAAAAGGGATTTATAATTTTAAAATTAGATGGAAAACATAGTTTTATGTAAATTTATAAATTATTTGATATTTGAATCAAAATTTAATAGAAAAAAAAATAAAATTGTGGTTGGCCCTTTTTAGGACACGTTTTATAAATGACTCTCTTTTTATTGCTCTTGTAATTTGTGGATTTTATAGATACTTTTTAGCAAATTGAAAATTTTATCAAATGCTATTAGATTACTATATAAAAGTTTGTAGATGTTGAACTATAATCTAGTGTGTAATCAATTATATTTGCAAAAATAAGAGAAAATAATAATACAGGGACAAAATGTTTTGGGACATTGGTGTAAGATGGTGTTTGAATTGGCTTAAAAGTTGATAAATCTAGTTTTAAGTCAATTTTTGACTGCCGGAAGTGTTTAAGTAAAAAAAAGATAAAAAATGACGTAAAATAAGTTAGAAAGTGTTTCGCAAGGTAAAAAATGACTTAAACTAAGAACCAAAAGTAAGTCTCCCCCTACTTTTTATTTTTTGACTTAAAAATTATTTTAATT
Organism: Solanum tuberosum; assembly: GCF_000226075.1. Lineage (NCBI taxonomy): Eukaryota > Viridiplantae > Streptophyta > Magnoliopsida > Solanales > Solanaceae > Solanum > Solanum tuberosum. The sequence continues at coordinate 2,822,387 of NW_006238953.1, forward strand.
CGACTTTTTTTTTTTTTTACTTAAAAACTACTTTTTTTTTTAAGTCAATCCAAACAGGTTCTAAATCAATAGAATTTGACGGACAACTTTTCAACCCTTTCAAACTTAGGAAAGTACCAAAACAGTAGTTGGGCTTTCTTGTTAACATGGGGCTGGTTATTTTGCAAACTCAAAATTTTGAAGTGAAAAATTCATATAGGCCCATATACGGTTCATAACAAATATTGTACATTTTGTGATTTTAGTATTTAAGTTTTGTTGGTTTTGTATTTATTTACTAGTTTATTAGATTCAAAATTTATTAATTTTACTCATTTAATGAAAAACATACATGCGGAATTAATTGGAGACAAAACCACTAGCTAGGTTTGAATGTATTGCAGTGCGTGATCATTCGTCCATTACAATTAAAAACTTAAGAATTAAGATATTTCCTCCGTTCCATATTAGATAAACATCTTATTAAAAATATTTACTCCATATTATTTGATTACTTACTTAATCATGATTAAAATTTCTTCATTTTACCCCTACGATTAAGATGACCTTTGAAGATCCAAAAATTTCTTTCTTCAAGAGGTTAATTAATATGAACAAAGGGCAGAATAGTAAAATTGATTAACCTATTAATATTTTCTTAATCACACTATAATATGGAATGAATGGGGTACTGAAGGGCATACACATATTGTTGGGTTTTAAAGGTGTGAACAGGAAATGAAGGGTTGTGACTCTCCTGAAGAGTTGTGACTATGCCGAATGGTTGTGAACTTTATGAAAGGTTGTGTCCTTTCTAAAGGGTTGTCACCGTTTGAAAGGTTATGTCTTTTCCAAAGTGTTGTGACCTTTCTGAAAGGTTGTCTTCTTTCTGAAAGGTTGTCTTCTTTTCCAAAGTGTTGTGACCTTTCTGAAAGGTTGTCTTCTTTCTGAAAGGTTGTCTTCTTTTCCAAAGTGTTGTGACCTTTCTGAAAGGTTGTCTTCTTTCTGAAAGGTTGTCTTCTTTTCCAAAGTGTTGTGACCTTTCTGAAAGGTTGTCTTCTTTCTGAAAGGTTGTCTTCTTTTCCAAAGTGTTGTGACCTTTCTGAAAGGTTGTCTTCTTTTCAAAGGGTTGTGACCTTTACCCTTTGTTGGCTATAAATAGAGAGGTTTTCTCTCATTTTTCATCATCGAATTCTTCCCTTCTTTTGCATACATTTCTTACAAAACAAAATCGATCGATCGTGTCTGTGTGTGTGATTCGTTGCTGTCATTTTGAGTTCGTTGAAATTATCGAAGTTTGAGGTACCACTACTTCTTTAATGGTTAATCCGTTTTATCTTGGGAGGAATTAATCTGCAACCTCGGGTACTTGAGGGGATTAAATTTCTTAAGGACGCACAGTGGGTTCTGTGGACTCGGATAGTTCTTTGTGTTTTTCTTTTCATCTTTTATTATTTCTGGTTTGCTAATCTGAAAACAAGGAGATAACACTAAGATCTATGTCAGACGAAAGGTATTAGTATGCATACCCAGACTCCACTTGTGCGATTACACTGAGTATGAAATTGATCATTTAAGTTATATCCGCATTGCATAAAAATTTACAAGTCTAACCACTTTTGTACAACTCAAATATGTATTGATTGAGATAAGGCTTTACTAGAATTGTTTCGAAGTGGTTACAAGTGTAAAAAGAAATTAAAAAATAGGTACAAGCTAAATAACGGAGTCCAAATAACGTACTCATGAAATTGTGTCACATGACATAATTTGGATATTGAAATGAAATAACACACTAATAGATTTTAGTCTTGAAACCAGTTATGTGTAGGAAATTACACTCAATGTCATGTCTTGAAAACAACTTGCTCCATGGGCAAACGTTTCAAGGTCAAAAGTGAAAACTTGTTGAACTTGGAGTGCTGTCCATTGGATAAGCAAGGTGGAAAGTTTAAGATCGCCCACCTTCATGTCATTCTTCCGAATCACTTAATCAAGTGGGTCAGATTTTGCAAAGTCCAACTTTATGGCCAAGATAAAATAGGACTTTAAATTTTGTTTAAATACTAAATGTGTAATCGCATGTGTATGCATAGGCCCAACAATGCAAATCTTTTCGTAGCATACTAATTCAATTAGGATTTCTGCTACATATGTTTTACTGAAAAACTAAAAACAAAGATAAGAGTTAAGTTGGTTATCCTCATTATAATTTAGGGCAAATTACAGAAATCACATACTTTTAAGGCAAAATTACAATCTATCCCTTAAAAGTTTATAATTACAAAAATCCCTCAAACGGATACAATAATATAAGCGCTGATACATTAACCTGATGCGCGAGATACAATAATAGAAGCGCTGATACATTAACCTGATGCGCGAGATACAATAATATAAGCGCTGATACATTAACCTGATGCGCGAGATACAATAATAGAAGCGCTGATACATTAACCTGATGCGCGAGATACAATAATATAAGCATTGATACATTAATCTGATGCGCGAGATACAATAATATAAGCATTGATACATTAATCTGATGCGCGAGATACACTAATCTGATGTGCGAGATACACTAATCTGATGCGCAAAAATGAGAGATTTTGGAGATTTGTAAAACTTATAGGGGATAATGTAATAAGTAAACTAAAATGTGGAATTTCTGTAATTTTTCCTATAATTTAAAGGAACAATATATATTGATACTCACACAGAGTGGGCCTTAAATAATGGATACAATTTACTCTTTATGGACCAACTCCAACATATTGATACAACTCGATACTTAACTGGGCCTCTAGTTGTGTTTGAAGACCCGAGAAATAATCTCATGCACTGTTGTACCTAAATTTCAAGCTTGTTTACTCCAAATATTGTTTTGGTTAACCTTTAGGCTTTCCAAGTTCCTAGTTTTTGGTTTTCTTCATTGACACACATGCATGTAATTGCCTCGAGAACCATACCGCAAGTCATAAATCACATTTTATGTCTATAGAAAAGGTCATTTAAGGGAAAGGATCCTAATACTCAAAATGACAGTCAAGTCGTTACATATATCGTTTGTTAGTAATCAACAAAAGCTTGATTTTAGTTTTATTTTTATTTCATCATTTTCCAATTGACTCAATTCTCTACTAAAGCCACAAGGATACTCTAAAGATCCTATTCATAAAATTTGTCTAGGTTCAGATCTTCAGCATGGTTTAGTGTAAATAGTCAGATTTACATGTTTTTCTTTCTCATGGAACAACGCCTAGCATGCTAATCATCCACCATTTATTTCCATCATTTTTTTCACAATTTGATTACTCTTCAACATTTTCCACAATATGATTGACAAATAATTAAGAGATCTTACTTCTTTTCAGATATCTCCACAGCCATGGCTTTCTGCTGCTCTACCACCTCTGATTTTCAACTTTTTCGCTCTTTTTTTGCATCGTAATGTCCTTGTCTCACTCTTAAGCCTTCATTGCTGCATATCAACAGATTAAACATCAGTTATGAGCATAAAATAGGCATTGAGGACACTAAATCTTTGAATAATAAGCCCTAAATGAGTCAAAATTCCCGACTCATCACATACTTAGTTATTATGATTCACCACTTAGCACATTGTATAAAAAAAAATTGTGAATGCTAAATTGATTTATAACAGACTTGTCTCTAAAGTACAAATAAATATCATTGATGCATACTTAGTCATTATGATTCACCACTTAGCGCATTGTATAAAAAAAATTGTGAATACAAAATTGTTTCCTAAGTTGATTCATCTTTTAAGTTGAATCGTCAACTTCTCTAGAGTTAACGTCATTTTATGTCAGTTTTCTTTTACATATGATTTACCTTTACTTTTTTTTGTATCCATATATAATATAGATGCTCTATAACTAATTTGGATATATGATTCGATTTATCATGTTCACTCAAACTTTATTTATTTGTTATGATATTCACATTTATCTAGTTATTGATGTTTTGCCTTGTGAAATATTGATTTAATAACAGATGATCTTATTTTTCTTGGTGGATAGATGCATGCTTGATTGGTTTTGTAGGCTCTTAGTTACACAAATTTGGATCAAGATAAAAAAAAACTTAGAAAGAAAATAGGGATGGAGCATAAACAAGTCGTGTAACTCATGGAGGCATACAGTTCGGGAGTTGAGGTGGCTATTGTTATACTTTTGTAGGTTGAAAAGAGGTTAGGGTTTAAAATGCAGTTATCACATGTACTATTTTGATTTTTTATTGACAGACTGTTATTTTATTTAATTCAGTATTACTTGATCTTATGTATCTGCATATTTTGCTACGTACCTGAATATGATGTGTAGGTCCTTGGTAATGCTTATACATGTTTCTACTCATGTATATGATTTATTAGTAGTGTATTGATATAGTGTTATGATTTTGTTGGAGTATGATACGTGGGTGGACCTTATCATTCTTGATATTGTGGAATTTGATGTGATTTTAGGTATGAATTGATTATCTTTTTATCATACAGTTTTGGATTGTATGCTAAGACTTTGGATTTGGTGTGGAGTGATACATTTAACTATGCATCTAAAAGTGTGATATCATTTTTAGAGCAAGGAGGACGGTAGAGAATTAAGGAGTGTTTGACTTACTTAGCACACATTCGGGATACTAGTGTAGTGGAGTAAGATGATCTTTTTAGTAGAGAAAAGACATAAATTTATTCTTGAACTTGTTTCGAAAAGTCAGTTACACGCTTAAACTATCATGACGATCCATTACACACTCAATCTTGTTTAAAGTGAAATTAATACCCCCTTCCGAAGACAATACCATTTTTTGTGTGAAAATGTGTTATACACGTGTTTTACACATAAATAAGATTATTTTAATTTTTTAAAATCATTTTTGCTTAATATTTTCTTAGACTTTTGCAAAAAGTAAAAACCTAGACTTTCTTCCTCTTCTCACCTTACATTTCTTTCTTCTTAAAATCCATTCTTCTTTCTTCCTTATTATTCATATATTTAAGGGAAAACAAGTAATTTGAAGAGAGAACATGAGACAATAAGACGATTATGAAGTTTAGTGATATTGGCGGCGCCGATAGGCTGTGGGCAGCACCACTGTTGCCAGCGAAACAAACAAAAACTTTCAGATCTGTAAAATTTCTTTTGAAATCTTGATAATTATGGATGAAAATCAAGCATTTCATTAGTATTCTTTGTGTGTAAAATCAAATATGCTATTGATGGCTTGAGACAAAAATAACATTGTGATGGTTGTGCGTGGTGCTCCGGCGAGAATAAAGACGACAAAGATAGAAAAATATTTTCTTCCATGAATTTTTTAAAAATGTAGGCAATGAATCATGAATTTTATGCATAAATGCCATAGGATTTTCAACAGAAGCCATTATCTTTCTCATAATTTTTTCCCGTGTTCTTCTCTGGTAAATCCTCCGGCGAATTCGAATAAAATCATGAACCTTAAGTTAAAATTATTAACTTTCCAGTGGAAATCAACATCCTTCCCACTATTTTTTACTTCTTTTTAGAGTTCTTTTTTAAGATAGAGTGATGGATATTTGAAGAAATCATCAATGGTGACAAAGAATTTGTAAAGAAGAAGAACTTTAAAAAAAATGTAAAAGTTTTAAAGAAATTGGGATCACAGATAAAAATATAAAAAAGAAAAAAATGACATAATTAATATATTAGAAATTATAATACTTAATTATATAATGACCAATAAAATAGTGCCATGTGTTTAAACTTGGCATTTTAACATATTTTTTCTTCTTCTCACGCACCTTAAGGAAGGTGAAGACACTTTTTGTGTCATGTCATCTTCTAAGGGGGTATTAATATCACTTTGAATAAGATTTGGTGTGTAATAGGTCATCACAATAGTTTAAGCGTCTCACTGACTTTTCAGGACAAATTCAGGGGTGAATTTATGTCTTTTTCGTTTTTAGTATATCACGAGCTCATTTATTTTGATAGTTACATTTTCAAGAATTAAAAAACTTATAATATTGCTATAATTTGCAAATATCTCTTATTAGAGGAATATTAAATGACTGGACAAGTATTTACTATGAAACTATTGTGATAAACTGATTCGAAATTTATATAGATTGAAAGGTACACCTTTGTAAAAAAAAAAAAGTATAACTAATTACTGCAAAAATATCATTTTCTATTAAATCATGATATATTATTTTTATTATTGTTTGGTAATTAACACAAAAAATTAAAACCACATTAAATATTATACAAACAAATATTTTAGAAAAAGTCAAGTTTCATTTATTAGCTAATAATTAATAATTTTGACCGATTTTTTTTATATAAATGATAAAAAGAAAAATGGTAGGAACTAATAAATAGTGCAATAGAAATAAATGCAAAAAAAATTTATTAAAAAAATAATTTTAGTTTGTTAGTGCTAATTTTCTTTTGAAAAATGAAAATCCAACAAAGGAAGAAAATATTCCCGCAATGTTTAGATTTTTTTTTATTATAAATTAACTAATATGAATAAATTGGGGAATATCTGTAATAACCAAAGGACAATAGTATATTTAATAAGAAAACAAAAACAATAACTTTCATGTTTGATTGTCAAGTTGTCACTTCAACAAACTTATTAATAGATGTAAAATCTACAAATCTGAGCCTTCAGCCTATAAAATCTTTACATAGTCTCCACAATTCAGAAGAACAATTCAGTTTTATCTCTCGTTCTGAAAAAATAAAATAGGTGAAGTTGTCCTTTTTGGGTAAAATTTTTATGTTCTTTTACCTTAAATATTAACATTTTTATTTTGTTTTCTTTTTTCTTTTTGTTTTTCAGGATGTCGACTCATCTAGAACTGATCGAGTGTCCTATATGTAGGGGAACTGTTCGTGGCTATCAAGAATTGATGATTCATGTGAATTCTCATTCAGATGATGAAATGGAGGTAGACGTTGTAGAAGGTTCAAACAACCTAAGTGAACCATTACCAAGATCTTCAGAATCAGTCCAACATGTAAGAACCTTGAAAGGCAAAAGAATTAATTCACAATCAGAATAACTACCATCGTTAATTTGTCCTTGATGGGTTAGAGATTATAATACTAATACAAATGTGCTTGTAAATCAACAGGAATCATTGCTGCTACCGACATCAATGGCACCACCACCATCATTCTCATATAACGCTCATTTTATTAGAGGTAACGATGATGACAGAGGTGTGCATACAAATCAACAGCTACTATCACTATCCTCATATGGCACCAGCTCAATTAGAGTTAGCAATGAAGGCGGAGATGTGAACACAAATCAACAACTACTATCACCATCACCTTCATCATCATATCGTCTTCTCTCAGTTAATAATAATAACATACGCGTGGAAGAAAATCAATTGCAACAAATGATTCAGTCGACAAGAAGGACTTATGTACGAGGTTTAAATTCAGTAGTTATTGACCTAAATGAAACCCCTCTAGAATTTGAAAGACCACATCAAAAGGAGGTAGATTTTCCTATTTTGGATAAATCTGATCCATTACAGTTGGAATTCAAACCTCGACTCATTTGTGATAACGAAACTAGTGAGGTGGATCTAAGTTTAAAGCTTTAAGGCCAAGAGTATCTATGCCTAAAATATTTGCTTCCTTTTTTATTATCGTAAATTGTCTCAACCGCCAGTTGTTTGGATATTTTTGTTCAAGTTTTTTAATCATTTACAAAATTGTACTCCTCTTGAAAGTTTTAATATGACATTCCTTGGAGTCATTGCTTCTTTTGTGTGTATGTTATCACTATAGCCTAAAATCTAATGTTATAACTTATATATATTGATACCATTCATTCCAGAATTCTCTGTGTTACAAAACATTTTATTAAAAGCATAGATAAATTATTATTTAATCAAATGGAAGCCATCATAATGTTAGTCAATGATACTTGATACAATCATAACTAAAACAAAATTTGTAGTTTCATTAACCGTGATTGGTTTATAATTTTTTCACCCCCATAAATATTCTTAATGTTGTTTCAAAATGAAATAGTCAATTCTCTAATAAAGGAAAATAAATGACTTATCCTAAGCATTTATTATGTCAACTATTATTATAATCTTAGTTCTAAATTCAATTTTATGTATTAACTTAAACAAATTATTATATATATAAAAACTAACATTAATAAAATACATGGATTTTCAATTTTAATGGAATCCATAAAAAATTGATGTGTCAGAAACGTCTTCGATGAACTTCTCATAAAAAAAATATTATATTTGCTATAACATTCCAATTGACACTCACCAAAAATTCACATTTTTAATAATGTAACATACAATAATTTTATTTTGTATTAAATTCATAGCCAATTATTTATGTTGTAGTTTAACTTTGTCGCAACAATGATTGATCATACACACATAAAAGGAGAAGAATAAAGCACACATAAATTTACAAATGTTATTTACAACTCTTTAATCATAATATGAGATGACATGCTCTTCCAAAATTCTCCATTTAGGGTGTGTTTAGTATGAAGGAAAACATTTTCCGGAAAATGTTTTCCTTCATACTAAACACACCCTAAATGGAGAATTTTGGAAGAGCATGTCATCTCATATTATGATTAAAGAGTTGTAAATAACATTTGTAAATTTATGTGTGCTTTATTCTTCTCCTTTTATGTGTGTATGATCAATCATTGTTGCGACAAAGTTAAACTACAACATAAATAATTGGCTATGAATTTAATACAAAATAAAATTATTGTATGTTACATTATTAAAAATGTGAATTTTTGGTGAGTGTCAATTGGAATGTTATAGCAAATATAATATTTTTTTTATGAGAAGTTCATCGAAGACGTTTCTGACACATCAATTTTTTATGGATTCCATTAAAATTGAAAATCCATGTATTTTATTAATGTTAGTTTTTATATATATAATAATTTGTTTAAGTTAATACATAAAATTGAATTTAGAACTAAGATTATAATAATAGTTGACATAATAAATGCTTAGGATAAGTCATTTATTTTCCTTTATTAGAGAATTGACTATTTCATTTTGAAACAACATTAAGAATATTTATGGGGGTGAAAAAATTATAAACCAATCACGGTTAATGAAACTACAAATTTTGTTTTAGTTATGATTGTATCAAGTATCATTGACTAACATTATGATGGCTTCCATTTGATTAAATAATAATTTATCTATGCTTTTAATAAAATGTTTTGTAACACAGAGAATTCTGGAATGAATGGTATCAATATATATAAGTTATAACATTAGATTTTAGGCTATAGTGATAACATACACACAAAAGAAGCAATGACTCCAAGGAATGTCATATTAAAACTTTCAAGAGGAGTACAATTTTGTAAATGATTAAAAAACTTGAACAAAAATATCCAAACAACTGGCGGTTGAGACAATTTACGATAATAAAAAAGGAAGCAAATATTTTAGGCATAGATACTCTTGGCCTTAAAGCTTTAAACTTAGATCCACCTCACTAGTTTCGTTATCACAAATGAGTCGAGGTTTGAATTCCAACTGTAATGGATCAGATTTATCCAAAATAGGAAAATCTACCTCCTTTTGATGTGGTCTTTCAAATTCTAGAGGGGTTTCATTTAGGTCAATAACTACTGAATTTAAACCTCGTACATAAGTCCTTCTTGTCGACTGAATCATTTGTTGCAATTGATTTTCTTCCACGCGTATGTTATTATTATTAACTGAGAGAAGACGATATGATGATGAAGGTGATGGTGATAGTAGTTGTTGATTTGTGTTCACATCTCCGCCTTCATTGCTAACTCTAATTGAGCTGGTGCCATATGAGGATAGTGATAGTAGCTGTTGATTTGTATGCACACCTCTGTCATCATCGTTACCTCTAATAAAATGAGCGTTATATGAGAATGATGGTGGTGGTGCCATTGATGTCGGTAGCAGCAATGATTCCTGTTGATTTACAAGCACATTTGTATTAGTATTATAATCTCTAACCCATCAAGGACAAATTAACGATGGTAGTTATTCTGATTGTGAATTAATTCTTTTGCCTTTCAAGGTTCTTACATGTTGGACTGATTCTGAAGATCTTGGTAATGGTTCACTTAGGTTGTTTGAACCTTCTACAACGTCTACCTCCATTTCATCATCTGAATGAGAATTCACATGAATCATCAATTCTTGATAGCCACGAACAGTTCCCCTACATATAGGACACTCGATCAGTTCTAGATGAGTCGACATCCTGAAAAACAAAAAGAAAAAAGAAAACAAAATAAAAATGTTAATATTTAAGGTAAAAGAACATAAAAATTTTACCCAAAAAGGACAACTTCACCTATTTTATTTTTTCAGAACGAGAGATAAAACTGAATTGTTCTTCTGAATTGTGGAGACTATGTAAAGATTTTATAGGCTGAAGGCTCAGATTTGTAGATTTTACATCTATTAATAAGTTTGTTGAAGTGACAACTTGACAATCAAACATGAAAGTTATTGTTTTTGTTTTCTTATTAAATATACTATTGTCCTTTGGTTATTACAGATATTCCCCAATTTATTCATATTAGTTAATTTATAATAAAAAAAAATCTAAACATTGCGGGAATATTTTCTTCCTTTGTTGGATTTTCATTTTTCAAAAGAAAATTAGCACTAACAAACTAAAATTATTTTTTTAATAAATTTTTTTTGCATTTATTTCTATTGCACTATTTATTAGTTCCTACCATTTTTCTTTTTATCATTTATATAAAAAAAATCGGTCAAAATTATTAATTATTAGCTAATAAATGAAACTTGACTTTTTCTAAAATATTTGTTTGTATAATATTTAATGTGGTTTTAATTTTTTGTGTTAATTACCAAACAATAATAAAAATAATATATCATGATTTAATAGAAAATGATATTTTTGCAGTAATTAGTTATACTTTTTTTTTTTTACAAAGGTGTACCTTTCAATCTATATAAATTTCGAATCAGTTTATCACAATAGTTTCATAGTAAATACTTGTCCAGTCATTTAATATTCCTCTAATAAGAGATATTTGCAAATTATAGCAATATTATAAGTTTTTTAATTCTTGAAAATGTAACTATCAAAATAAATGAGCTCGTGATATACTAAAAACGAAAAAGACATAAATTCACCCCTGAATTTGTCCTGAAAAGTCAGTGAGACGCTTAAACTATTGTGATGACCTATTACACACCAAATCTTATTCAAAGTGATATTAATACCCCCTTAGATTAAGTTTGTTTTTAAAAACTATTTTCAATTTCAAAAATTATTTTCTACTCTAGTAAAAATAAAAGATATTTCTCAAAAATATTTTTCATTCATAAATCAAACACTAAAAATCTTTTCCGGAAAATATTTTCTACTCACCAACCAAACATGAGAAAATAAGTCAAAAATCAACTTGTTTTCTAGGAAAACATTTTCCTTCATGCCAAACACACCCTTAGTCTGTAAGACTGGCGAGCATAATTTAGTGTTATTTCTTTTTTAAGAAAAAATTATTTTTCAGAACTTTATTTTTTGTTCTTTAGGACAATTAGTCACTTGGAACTGCTCCAATGTCCTTTATCTTATTGATAATGTTCAAATTCACACTTTAAAGAGAGAACGTGTATACGATTGATTGTATGTAATATAATTAATTCAATTATAAGTCGGTGTCGAATTCCAAAGAGAACAATATATAGGTGATCATTCATTCTCTATAGTATTCTTGTTCAGAGAATCTACTCACTTTCACTATGAGATTTTACAAGTATGAATTATGATTTATAAATTTTTTTCAAAAGAGAGAACACCATAATTTTTCTTTAGAATATGAAGTTTATGATTTATGATATGATTTAGACCACTTAGACTTATGAACTATGATCTACAAACTTATTAGCTTTGCAACATAAGGTAAATGAACTAATTATGATTTATGAGGTATTGTACTAACTATGATTATGAGCTTATGAAACTAAATATGATTATGACCTAATCTATGTATGTATTTAATTAACATGAGTAGTATTGACAATTGAGAAGACATAGGTCTACAAGACAATGATTAAAAAATCATGCAAATCAATGTAGGATTAGGCCATTGTTAGTTAGGCTGAATACTACATGATGCCTTGAGGTGCAACTTATTAGAGATCATTTGCTAGCAAAATATGTTATGTATGTCTCATATCCCGTCAAGGTATGAGATGGTTTAAATGATCAAATAGAGATCAGACTCCATGTTCTTACATGGTAGATTTATGTTAATTTGATGGAAAATCTCTCATAATGAACTTAATGATGATGAAAGATATATATGAAAGTTAACTTATTGTTGTTTTGAACTTTTTTTTATTTTTCAAGATACGACTATGTTTTCTTGAGCTACCTTTATTTTTTAGTTATACTTGATGTTTCATTCATCTATTTTACATACAATACATTTTCGAATTTATTTACGTCTCTTGTCAGGAATACTGCATTTAAAAAATGTAGACTCAAGTACTTAGACAGATGGTCGAGCAGCATGTTAGGTTCTACTTACTTAGTTATTGATGAGCCTTCTTTTCTTTGGGGCATGACATCTATTTCATATCTTTTAGTTTTGCTTATATGTATGACCTTTCCCACGACAAAAGAGTTATTCATGTTAAGTTAAGGCCTCAGAGATTGATCGAGTCTAGTATATTTATTTATGATGTAAACTTAGATTATTTTTATGTATTGAGTGTTTAATTTTTTTTATTAAATAAAAATTTATCAATTGAAAAAAATTGTTCTGATGGTATACATTGCAACACCTCACTCTTTTGCATATGATATAAGTCATGTCATGTTCTCTTAGGCAAGTTAAGACATCAAGCGTTGGTCTCACCTAGGTCCATGGTCGGAGAGTGACATTTATGCTCTCTCGAACTCTTTATCTAGTTATTGATGTTATGCATTTTGAAATGATGATTTAATGACAATGGATATATTTACTTACTGATCGGGTAAATTTTCAATTGCTTGTCTTAGTTACACATATTTCAATCGCGATAAAAAAAATTAGAGATAGAAATAAGATGTGAAAAGTATCTTTATGTACTGAACATTCATAGGTATAAATATAATTAATTTTTTAGGGTTGAGATTTTCTACTTTGAGAAAAAAAAAAGAATTCAGAAAACGTAGAGTAAGATATTCTTTTAGTATACCATGATTGTGTTTCTTTAGATAGGTATATTTTTTAAAACTAAAAAGCTTGCAATATTATTTTGATCTTCATAATTACTCATAATGAAAGAATAATAAAAGATTTTCCATGATAAAATTATTGTGATAATCTAATTCTAAATTCATCTAGATTGAAAGGTTTTAAAAAATAAAAAGTCAAAAAAGAGAAAATATTTATCACATAGTGTTTAGATTATTTTTTTTAACAAGTTAACTAATATATATATTGAATAGTATATCTATAAGGGAAAAAATATCAATAATTTTTAAATTTTGATTACTGAACTCTCACTTTAATAAACTTACCATCATAAGAGATGTGAAATATACTAGTCCGAAGGTGAGTAGTGCACTCGCCTATAAATTCTCCATACAGTCTCTAGAGTTGACATGCACAATTCAATCTCATCTCCTTGTTCAGAATAAATTATATAGGTGAAGTTCACCTCTTTTTAGGTAAAAATTTATATGTTACTTGACCTCAAATATTAATATTTTTTATATTGCTCTTTTTTTATATTCTGTTCTGTACAATGTCAACTCATCTATCCTTACTCCATTGTCATTTTTCTGATCAAATTATTTACAATTATCAAGAACTATTGAAACAAGTTGAATCTCATCAAACACACCAACAAAAGGAGATATACACTGTGGAAGATTCAAACATACTTAGTTTACCATTATCAAAATCTACATAATCGGTCCAATATGAAGAAATCACAAGAAATGAAAGAGTTGATTCACAATAACCATCACCACTATCACCATCATTGTTATATCATCCCCGTTGGGTTAGAGGTAATGATAATGATACAAATATGTTTGTAAACCAACAACTACCATTGTCACTATCTCCACCATCATCCTCATCAGATAGGTAAAATTGTCCTCTTTTTAGGTAAATTTTTTATGTTGTTTGACCTCAAATATTAACATTTTTTTATGTTACTTCCTTTTCTATTTTGTTTTTCAGAATATCGACTCATCTATCATTGATTCATTATTCTTTATGTGACGAAAGTACTTATGGCTATCAATAATTCATGATTCATGTTCTATCTCATCTAATTGACTATGAAATAGAGATAAACAGTAGAAGGTTCAAACAGCCCAAGTGAATCATTACAAAAACCTTTAGATTCGTTCCAACATGTAAGAACCATGAGAACAAAGACCTAGTTTATGATATCATCACGACCACCATTAATTTATCCCCGTTAAGTTAGAGGTAATGGTAATGATACAAATGTGCATATAAACCAACAACTATCATTATTGTTGTCACCATCACAATTCTCATCAGATAGGTAAAGTTATCCTATATTTAGGTAAATGTTTTAGGTTGTTTAACTTCAAATATTAATATATTTTTTATGTTGCTTCATTTTCTATTTATTTTTCAGAATGCTGACTCTTCCATCATTGGTTCATGGGAAAAGGGTTTGATATACCCCTCAACTTTGTCATTTGGAGCTGATATGCTCCTCGTTATGAAAGTGGCTCATATATACCCTTACCGTTATACAAACGGCTCACATATACCCCTACCGTTACAAAATGAGCTCACATATACCCTTCATTTAATGGAAGTGAAAAAGTTAGTTTAAATTTATATTTTGACTTTTAATTTTTTTAAATTATTTAGGGGTATATATGATTCTTCTAGCAAAGTTCAAGGTATATTTTAATCTTTTTCATACATAAATTATGTTTTGACTTCTTTTATTATAATTATTTGAGTTTCTTATTCTTATTTTTATTTTATTCTTTTATTCCTTAGTGTAAAAGAAAAAAAATTTAAAAACTATCTTTTTGTGGCTATATTATAATTTAAAACTTTTTTTTTTTGTCTATATTGTAATTTAATTTTTGTGTTTGAAGAAAAAAATTTGGTCATGTATAATAAGTTTTACAAGAATATTAGTGAAACATAAATAAATTTGACCATCAAAATAATAAATCTAAATTAGTCATTGAAACAAAAGTTAAAATAATATATGTTTAAGGAGGATTAAATATACTCATATGGGATTATATATATATATTTTAAATAATAAAAAATTAACCTGAAATTAATTATTTTCATTTCCGTTAGAGGAAAAGGGTATATGTGAGCCATTTGTATATAAGTAAGGGTATATATGAGCCACTTTCATAACGAGGGGTATATCAGCTCTAAATGACAAAGTTGAGGGGTATATCAGACCCTTTTCCCTTGGTTCATTGTCCTTTATGTGAAAGTGTTTACGGCTATAAAAAATTCATCTTCTATCTCATCCAATTAACTATGAAATGGAGAAAAACGTAGTAGAATATTTAAACAACAAAGATGTGCATACAAATCAATAACAACTACCACCATTACCATTATATCGTCATCTCTCACCTAGAGAAAATAATAATGACATAGGCATGTGTAGACATTAAAAATTTGTGCGACTCTACAAGGTGTGTTCAATTTCAATTAGGATTCTTGGAGGCTACTCAATCCTAAATCCTAGTTCATGCATATATAAAGGGTATTATATTCCGTAAATTCATGAAATATTCATAAAGAGATCAAATCCAAATTATCCTAATTCGAGAAATACGTCACTAACGACCCTCGAATCATGGATAAATCTTATGAGAGAAAAATCAAGGAAGGAACATAATTGTACCTACAATATTTATCAACAAAATATTCTTGTTTCGTCATATTTTATTTGTGATTGTAATTTATTTTCTGTCACTTTAAAATTTGTTGCAAAAAGAATGTCAACAAACCAGCTGCAATAAATGCTTCAATTAACAAGGACCTATGTTTTGATTTTAAATTCAATAGTGATTGACTTAAATAAAATTTCTCCTGAGTTGAAAAACCGCACATAAAAGAGGCATATTTTCCTATTTTGGATAGATCTAATCTATCTGAGTTGAAATTAAAACCTCGGTTAGTATGTGATCATGAAACTAGTGGTGTGAATCTAAGTTCAAGACCTTAAATCCAAGAGTATCCACGTCTAAAGTATTTGTGTCTTTTTTGTTTATCGTAAATTGTCTGAACCACCAATTATTTGGATATTCTTATTTAGGTTTTTCCTTACTTACAAAGTTGTATTCCCCTTGAAATTTTAAAATGACATTTCTTGGAGTCATTGAATTTTTTTTGGGTGTGATATCACTATAAACTAAAATATAATGTCATATATATTGGTACCACTCACTCCAGAATTCTACATATCACATAATATATTTTTCTAGAATAGATTAGTTATTGCTTAAACAGATAGAAACCAGTAGAATGGTTAACACTATGCTTTATATCATAACTAAAATAAAATCTGTAGTAATATTGAACGAGATTGAGTTATAATTTCTCCACCGCGTGGATATTCATAATATTATTTAAAAATAAATTGTTCAGCCTCTTATAAAGAACAAAAAATGAATTGCCTCAAGTATTTACAATTGAATTTTCCAATGGACTTCTCATAAAACGTTTCATATTTCCTATTACATTCAAATGAATACTTCAGTCGAAATTCACATTTTTAGTAGTGTAATATACAACAATGTTATTTTTTTAATTGCCAAAAATTCACATTTTAAAGATTTATTCGACCTCAAATCTTTATTTTTACTTACTCACTTTGAAACTACTTCAATATCCTTTATGCTACCAAATTGTTCGCGTCTATCAAATATTCAACGAGTACGTTCAATCGTATCCAATAAATCATCAACATGAACATGTATACATAAAAAAAAAAATTGACGTAAACCTCGTGTATCATTGGTAAGTTCTTCACTGAAACCACATTTTTGTCCATGTTCGTTTATTTACAAAAACTTTAATCGAAACATATATGTAAACCAAGATCAACAATTGCTTCAATTGGCCAAAAGAAGCATGTTCAAGGTGCACATATTAAATTATAAACATAAATAGAAATCTCTTTTGAGTTCAAAAGTTCATACATTTATGTGTTGGATTTTCATATAATATAAGAGAAAGACCTGATACATCTTAGTCTACTTAATAACGGAATTAACATGATGTATGACATAGCAAAATGTTTAACGTACTGAGTGTACATGTGTATATCTATATATATAATAAATCATTGATGATTTACATTATTACATGCATTCATAATTTTTTATGAAATACTTATCCCAAGAATTTAAATTAGGTCATTGTTGCTTACTTAATCATTAATATTCATCATATTACTCATAGTACAAATCCTTTTTGTGAATGCTACCAGTGATTCTTAAGTTGTTTCATTTCTGTAGTTGATTCGTCCACTTTTTAGGTGGAGCTAACGACTTGTTATTTTCTCTTTTTTTACATAATTTTTTTGTATTAAGATATAATAGATGTTCTATGTCTAGTTTGGAAAGGTTTGATATACAATCTTCTCTCAAAACATTATAATATTCACCTTATCTATCTATTGATCTGCAAAATGTCGACTTAATAACAAATTATGATTTTACTTTGTGGGTAGATGTTTAATTGCTAGTCTCAGCTACACACATTTGGATCGTGATAAAGAATTTCTTTTTAAAGAAGATATAAGACATGAAAACTAATTTTATGTAATACTCATATATAGGTATATAAAAAATTATTTGACTTATAAAATAGAAAAATCATGAGTTTTCTGCGGTGATTATTTTTACTTTAAAAAAAAGAACGAATTCAAAAAATTTGGAGTGAAATAATCTTTTTGGTATACTATGATTTCGTTTCTTTTGTTGGATACGATTTTTCAAATTTAAAAACTTGCAATATTACTTTAATCCTAAAAAATTCTCTTTGGATGGATGATAAAAGATTGGTCATAAGTATTGATAATATAATTCTTAATTCGAAATGACTCAATTGATTTGGAAAGTAGTTATCCACATGGATGACTAAAGATCGATACTCTCTCAATGTCTTCTGAGTCAAGCAAATGCAAATTATCTGGAAATCTAAAAAATAAAATATAATTCTTAATTCATGTAGATTAGAAGCTAATATCCATGAAAATATATGTGAAGTTGACCTCTTTTTAAGTAATATTTTATGTTGTTTGACCTCAATTATTAACATTTTTGACGTTGCTTCATGTCTTATATTGTTCTTCAAAATTATTCCACTCGTTCATCATTGCTCCATTAATTGTCTTTTATGTCACCAAATTGTTCGCGACTATCAAGAATTAATGAGTCATGTTTAATTTCATCTAATATAAAAACAAGAGGAGATATACATTCTAGAAGGTTAAAACGCATTTAGTGTACCATTAACAAAATGTTTAGAATGGTCCAACATGTAAGAATCATGAGAACAATAGAACTAGTTTACATGGATACCTACGATTGTTGAAAATACTCCAACTTCTCATGATGTTATTCATCTTTATCCTTTGGTGATAATATTTTATTTGTTATTCGAGTCCAAGTTAATAAGATTTCTTTGATACCTCAACATATGCATCAGGTTTACAAACATTTGTAGTGTACGATCAAAGATGTAATGAATTTTGTTATTTGATAGGGATTAGCTATCTTTGTCCTCAGTTATCCCTAAATTCAGTTACTATGTACTAATTTTAGTACATAATAATATATTTGTGTACTGCTTTTGTTGATTCAGTTACTATGTACTAATTTTAGTACATAATAATTTTACTATGTAATAATAATAGTATTTACTTTTTTTTGAGATGTTTTTGCAAACTATTATACTTATGTTGTTGAGTATTTTTATAGATAGTTTGAGTTGAATATTTAATTTGAGTTTCAATGTTCAAAACTTTTGTTTTTAAGCCTTTTATCGCTTGAGTAAGTCTTCCGCTAAGCATTCAGCCAAGCCAAGGATTTGCTTGGGGACCAACAATAATTCTCGAGTGTCAGCCACGTCCACAGTGTAGGCTTGGGGCACAACAGATTCTATATTAATGCCTGGCATAATAGCAATGCTAAAGAACATAGCTATCACAAAAAGAATCGGCTAGGCTTAAATAGCTTATTAGGTTTTGTTTGTATACCTGAGTATTAGTGATTTGATTACTCGAAATAATCCTTATACACCTCATTCCATACTTTCTTTATTCTAGATGATATATATACCATCAATTCTGTATTTTTCAATTGAGATAACTCTTGTTGATGCTTTGTCTGTCCCTGAATTTTATTCCAAAATTCACCAACATTGTTTTCAACCCTTAAAGTGTAGTTAGTTTTATCTAGGAAAAAAGGTCTGAAATATATTCGAACTTTGACCGAAATTGTTGTAGTGATACTAAACTTTGGAAAGAACCTTTTACCCCCTACACTATTTAATAGTGTATTTTAAAGGTATATATGTGCCCACGTGGACATCATAAATATTGCATAATTATAAATAGTAACGTGTCCATGTGGGCACATATATACCTTTAAAATACACTATTAAATAGTGCAGGGGGGTAAAATGTCCTCCATTAAGTTTGGTATCGTAACAACAATTTCAATCAAAATTGAAGTATTTTTCAGACCTTTTTTCCCTTTTATCTATAGCTTGGTGGGTTTAGCAAGGTGTGAATGGGAAATAAAAAGAGAAAAATGGAAAGTGGAAGAACCAATGAAAATGGGGGAACCAATTTTGGAGGGAAAAAATGAAAAGTCATTGCAAAAGTGCAAATGTATAGTTTTTTACCATATTGGTAGAAGAGAGGAAATTGTTGTCCTTATATTAGGAAACACTTCCTTTAGTTCTTAAAGGGTTAAGAAGAAGGTGCCCCCTCGCGCCGTCGTCGTCGCTCGCTCGGCCTCGGCTTCAAATTTGGCAAATGATTTGATTCGGAGTCGGTTTTGGCAAATGATTTGATTGATAATATTTTTTGGACAAAATTTATTTAATCAATCTTGTTAAATCATTTCCTTTCTCTTATAAATTAATTCAGAATGTTAGTTAACTAACATAATTAATTTGGCGCAACTGAATTTATTTGAAATTCACGTGTAACGATAATCCTTCCGAAAAGTTGTTATTTTTCCCAAACGGTAATCCTTCCGAAAAATCATTATTTTTCAAACACTGAAAATTTTTTCCTCTCTTCATACATTTTCTCTCATAAATAAAATTGTCGATCGACTGAGTCTGTGTGTGCTCTTGTTGCTGTTCTTGCGTTCGCTGAAGTTATTGAAGTTTGAGGTACCGCTACTTCTTTAACAGGTTAATCCGTTTTATCTTGGGAGAAATTAATCTGCAACCTCGGGTACAGTGAGGGGATTAAATTTCTTAAGGAAACACAGTGGTTTCTGTGGACTCGGATTAAAACTAATTCTGTCTGTTTCATCTTTTTTCTGTTTCTGTATTTTTTGACTAACCTGGATACAGGAGATAACAATCTTAAGAAATTTATATAGTTTCTGTATTTGAGGTTTCTGGAGATTAAAACCTTTATGGTTTTCTACTCTGTTTGAATTTTTAAAATTCATTCGGTTAACGATTAAAAGAACATAAAAACTTTATCGTTAAATCAGAAACAGTCTGTGTAAGGATTTGTTCTTTACTGGTAGTATTTCACATACTAAATTGTCTGCCATTTGTGACAGAA
Source organism: Solanum tuberosum (assembly GCF_000226075.1). Lineage (NCBI taxonomy): Eukaryota > Viridiplantae > Streptophyta > Magnoliopsida > Solanales > Solanaceae > Solanum > Solanum tuberosum. Next base: position 2,843,211 of record NW_006238953.1, read on the forward strand.
AAATGACTAATTCAAGTCAAGTAAATGTTGCAACAACATCGGTTGCACACAATCGTTCAACTGTTGCCTTAGCACCGGCTGAGAAACCTGCAAAGTTTTCTGGAGTCGACTTCAAGAGATGGCAGCAAAAGATGTTCTTCTATCTGACTACATTGAGTCTGCAGAGGTTCATTAATGAGAACGTTCTTGTTATGTCGGATGAAACTCCGCCTGAAGAACGATTCTTGGTAACAGAAGCATGGACACATTCTGATTTTTTTTGTAAAAATTATATTCTGAGTGGCCTGCAGGATGATCTGTACAATGTGTGCAGTAATGTCAAAACCTCAACAGAACTCTGGGATGCTTTAGAAAAGAAGTACAAAACAGAGGATGCCGGAATGAAGAAGTTTATTGTGGAAAAGTTTCTGGACTATAAGATGATAGACAATAAAACCGTCGTCACCCAAGTTCAAGAATTGCAGGTCATAATCCATGATCTCCTTGCTGAAGGTATAAATTTATTTAATACCTATGTTGGAAAAATTAAGTTTATTCTTAATACTCACATAATCTTTAATATAGGATTGGTTGTGAATTATGTTTTTCAAGTGGCTGCCATTATTGAGAAGTTACCTCCATTGTGGAAGGACTTCAAAAACTACTTAAAACATAAACGCAAGGAGATAATTGTTGAAGATCTCATGGTAAGGCTGAGAATCGAAGAGGATAACAAGGCCGCAGAAAGAGGTCGCGTGGTAATTCAGCAATATCAGGAGTAAATATTGTTGAAGAAGATCCCACAAAATCAAAGAAAAGAAAGAAAGCATCTGGTTCAAAGAGCAATCCTCCTACGAAGAAATTCAATGAAAGTTGCTTCAACTGTGGCAAACGTGGTCATAAGGCTACTGAATGCAAGGGTCCCAAGAAGGACAAGAAGAAGGATCAAGCAAATTTGGCTGAATCCAAAGGAGAGATAGACGATCTTTGTGCAATGCTTTCAGAATGCAACTTGGTTGGAAATCCAAGAGAATGGTGGATAGATTCTGGTGCCTCATGACATGTTTGTGCCAACAAAGAATTATTTTCATCATATACTCCTGCACCTACAGACGAGAAGTTGTTTATGGCAAATTCCGCTGTTGCAAAGGTGGAAGGAACTGGCAAGATCCTCCTAAAGATGACATCAGGCAAGGTGGTGACTTTGAACAGGGTCTCGTATGTTCCGAAATTGCTAAAGAACCTAGTATCTATACCAGTTCTGACTAAGAATGGATTCAAATGTGTATTTGTTTTTGATAAAGTTGTAGTAAGTAAGAATGAGATGTATGTAGGAAAAGGTTACCTCACTAAAGGCATTTTTAAACTCAATGTAATTGCAGTTGATATGAATAAAGATTCTGCTTCTTCTTACTTGCTTGAGTCTAAATGTTTATGGCATGAACGTTTGGGACACGTTAATAACAAAACCTCATCTAGTGGGGGGTCTAAACAACCTCGAGAAGAACCAAAAGAGAATGAAACCAATGAAGAGAGTCCAAGGCGCAGTAAACGTCAAAGGACAGCTACTTCATTTGGATCTGATTTTGTAACATTCCTTCTTGAAAGTGAGCCTCAAACATTCAAGGAAGCGATGTTGTCTAGCGACTCGACGTCTTGGAAGGAGGCTGTCAATAGTGAGATTGAATCAATCTTAAGCAATCATACCTGGGAGTTGGTTGATCTTCCTCCAGGGAACAAACCCTTGGGTTCAAAATGGATCTTCAAAAAGAAGATGAAAGATGATGGAACTATTGACAAATATAAAGCAAGACTTGTTGTCAAAGGCTTTAGACAGAAAGAAGGTCTTGATTATTTTGACACATACTCGCCAGTGACTAGGATTACATCAATTCGGATGTTAATTGCCCTAGCTGCAGTATACGGTCTTGAAATCCATCAAATGGATGTGAAAACCGCATTCTTAAATGGAGAGCTGGAGGAAGAAATCTACATGGAACAGCCTGAGGGCTTCGTAGTTCCCGGCAAAGAAAAGAAAGTATGCAAACTTGTTAAGTTACTTTATGGACTAAAACAAGCACCGAAACAATGGCATGCAAAGTTTGATCAAACCATGTTGTCAAATGGATTTAAGATCAATGAGTGTGATAAATGTGTTTACATTAAAGACACTACGGATCAGGAAGTCATTGTATGCCTATATGTGGATGACATGCTGATAATGAGCAAGGACATTGCCAATATAAAAGCTACTAAGCGTATGCTTGCTAGTAAGTTTGATATGAAAGATCTAGGAGTAGCCGATTTAATATTGGGAATAAAGATTCACAAAACTCCTAACGGTCTAGCATTGTCTCAATCTCATTATATTCAAAAAGTACTTGAAAAGTTCAAGTATTTGAATTTCAAAAAGGCAAAGACCCCAATTGATGTAAACTTTAATCTTGCTAAGAATAAAGGTGAAAGTCAGTCTCAATTGGATTATGCCAGAGTATTGGGAAGTTTGATGTATGTCATGAATTGTACATGACGAGACATAGCCTGCGCTATAAGTAAACTGAGTCGATACACAAGTAATCCCAATCAAAATCATTGGTTGGCAATGAAGAGAGTTTTGGGGTACTTAGAAGACACTCAAAACTATGCTTTGCATTACAACAAATATCCAGCAGTTCTTGAAGGATATAGTGATGCAAATTGGATTACTGGGTTAACTGAAACCAAATCCACGAGTGGATATGTTTTCACTATTGGTAGAGGAGCAATATCTTGGAAATCATCCAAACAAACATGTATAGCTTGCTCTACAATGGAGTCAGAATTCATCGTTTTAGACAAGGCAAGTGAAGAAGCTGAATGGATCCGGAATTTCTTAGAAGATATTCCGTTTTGGCCCAAACCAATGGCCCCTATATGCATACACTGCGATAGTCAAGCTGCAATAGAAAGGGCTGGAAGCGTTATGTATAACGGGAAGTCTCGTCACATAAGACAAAGACATAACTCTGTTAGACAACTACTCTCTAGTGGAATTATCACAATTGACTATGTAAAGTCAAAGGATAATGTGTCGGATCCACTTACAAAAGGCCTAACTAGAGAGGGAGTTGAGAGATCATCGACGGGAATGGGACTATGGCCGAGAACAAGTCATCGTGGTGGTAACTCTACCTAGAAGACTGGAGATCCCAAGATCTAGGTTCAAGGAGATCAAACAAAGTCATAAATGACAGTTCAACATTGTCAAAATTTATTTTATGTCCATTCTCATGATGAGACAATGTTCAGTAACCAGGATAAAGGCATAAGGACTTTTTAATGATTTCTAAGTTTGATATATGGTATATCAAATAGTGTATCTACGGGATAACACAATTAGAAACCACCTATGTAAGTGTGAAGTGTAAGTCGCTTCAAGGAGAATCCGGTAAGGCTAGTTCTCTAAGCACTTATTAACCGAGATGTGTTCATGGCTGAAACGAACAAAACAATGAGAACCAAAAACAGTTCAAGGGTTGATTGTGTGACTTATGTTGTCTAGGTTGTCTAGGTATACACTAAAGGTCGACGGTTCAAAGATATCAAATCTACCGATTGACCGAGTATATCCGATATATGTTCACTACGGAAAGTTTAAAGGGAAACCTACTTATCCAGATGTGATTAACCCTTACTTACAAGAAACACAAGTTTTTCATGCATATGTTTTAACAAATAGCCATTCCCCATTCATGTGGGCGATTGTTGGGTTTAGCAAGGTGTGAATGAGAAATAAAAGAGAAAATGGAAAGTGGAAAAACCAATGAAAATGAGGGAACCAATTTTGGAGGGAAAAAATTAAAAGTCATTGCAAAAGTGCAAATGAATAGTCATTTTTACCATATTGGTAGAAGAGAGGAAATTGTTGTCCTTATATTAGGAAACACTTCCTTTAGTTCTTAAAGGGTTAAGAAGAAGGTGTCCCCTCGCGCCGTCGTTGTCGCTCGCTCAGCCGCGGCTTCGGATTTGGCAAATGATTTGATTGATAATATTTTTTGGACAAAAATTTATTTAATCAATCTTGTTAAATCATTTCCTTTCTCTTATAAATTAATTCAGAATGTTAGTTAACTAACAGAATTAATTTGGCGCAACTGAATTTATTTGAAATTCACGTGTAACGGTAATCCTTCCAAAAAGTCGTTACTTTCCGAAAAGTCGTTATTTTTTCCAAACGGTAATCCTTCCAAAAAATCGTTACTTTTCCCAAAGGACACAATGTTCTGGAAAAAACGGGTCTGAATAGATTTTTCTGAACAAACGCGTTCATTGCTGCAAATGGCTATAAATAAGAGGTCTTTTTCGTTTTTTCAAACACTGAAAAAAATTTCCTCTCTGCATACATTTTCTTGCATAAATAAAATTGTCGATCGACTAAATTTATGTGTGCTCTTGTTGCTGTTCTTGCGTTCGCTGAAGTTATTGAAGTTTGAGGTACCGCTACCCCTTTAATAGGTTAATCCGTTTTATCTTGGGAGGAATTAATCTGCAACCTCGGGTACAGTGAGGGGATTAAATTTCTTAAGGACACACAGTGATTTCTGGGGACTCGGATTAAAATTCATTCTGTCTATTTCATCTTTTTTCTGTTTCTGTATTTTTGACTAACCTAAATACATGAGATAACATAGCTTCTGTTTGTATAGCTTAGTATTAGTGGTCTAATTACTCGAACTAATCATTATACACATCATCCCCTACTTTCTTTGTTTTAGATGATCTATATACCATTAATTCTTCATTTTGCAATTGACATGACTTTTGTTGACACTTTGTCAGAGCCCTAGAAATTTTATCCCAAATTCATCAACATTGTTGCCAGGTAGCACCATAATTTGACCCAAAAATTCCTCCATTATTACCCACTTCATAGAGTTGAAGTCTTTAATTTCTATGTTTGTGCAGTAACTGTAGTTCAAGTCTATTCTAATCATTCATAATTTCATATACTTTATTAATTTTTCAAAGGTTAACTAACTTTGAAACGTGTTTTGTGAATTTCTTAGCTTTAATGTAGTTTGATTCTTCGTTGATAATCTGAACATTCACTGTTATTTGAAACATATAGAACAATTACAATTTAGTAACAGAGCTGCAATTTTAACTTAATTTTGAATTACATTACAATAGGTAACATGTAACACCCCGACTTTTCAAAACATCTAAATTAACTCGTATCTTCGTGAAAAAATAAGGAGGGTGGGTAATAAATTAAAAATGATGTGGTATGTCATATTTTAAGTGTTCAAGGGTTGTATCTCAAGTTTTGGAGTTAAGCAAGTGGCAAAATAAAAGTTGACGAAAGTTATCGTAAGTTCCTTTTTAAAGATTTCTCTGAAATTTGGGTCAAATGTATTGGATGTTTTCTCCCTATATATAAATAGTTAGAAGGCCTATTACCCATTAAATCGAAGGCCTGCGAGTCTAGTTTGCAACGCACAAAACCTCGTATCAAACCGACATCAGAGTAAAAGTTATGAGGGTTTTACTAGGGACTGCCGGGGCAGAATTCGGGTTGGGTAAAAATATGGTATGTCGGCTTATTTAACGTTTTAAGCCATGAAAACATTTCATTTCAATTCCAATCCAGAGAGAAAGCTTAAGAGAGGGTTCCTATGGAGGTCTAGCATGATGAAGGTTAGTTTTTGACGATTTCTACCATTAAACATTGCCCCCGTGCCTAAAAACGTAATCCCTACACGTGGCAATCGTTTTCCCTTTTATTAACTGCGTTTGGAGCTGGTTTTTGAAGATATAAATTTGTAGTTATTAGTGTTTCTTCAAGGTTTAAACTTGGTTAACTAAGGTAATCATCTCGGGACTCTTTTATGATTATTTTTATGAATTTCTACGGACGTTTCGACAAGTTGGGGCAATATGGCAAATTTGCCGATATAAGTTTAATTATAAACTGTTTATAGGTGCGTACCAGTTGTGTATATATAGTGTTCCGAAGCTTAGGACATAAGGAACAACTTTCGTGAAGGAACTACGGTCTTTCGAGCGTTCATTAGAAAGGTATGTTAAGATTATTCCTTTCGTTCAACATGTTTCCTTAGAGGTAGTTAACGTTGGTGATCTTGTAGATGTAATTGTTAGTGGTTGGCTGATTGGGTGGTTATAAACCCTCATTTTAAGGACTCACGATTTGTTAAAAAAGACCCTAAGTTTGGAACGACTTGGAGATTATTCATACATATTGTTTATAGCTAAATTGCTCGCCTTTAGCCTATTCAATTATTTGTTGTCTCCCTTGGGGCTATTGTGGTTAGTTGTTGAGCTATGAACTGCCTATGGCGGTTATGATCTTGTCTAATAGGAGTATGTTATTGCCAAAAAGGGCTATGTGTTGCCCACGGGGTAATATTGAAGCCAAAGAGGGTTATGTGTTGCCTACAAGGTTATTTTGGCGCCAAAGAGGGTTATGTGTTGCCCACGAGGCTATATTGATGCCAAAGAGTGTTATGTGTTGCCTACGGGACTATTTTGATGCCAAAGAGGGTTATGTGTTGCCTACAGGGCTGTGTTGATGTAAAAGAGGGTTATGTGCAGCCCACAGAGCTATGATGTTGCCTAAGAGGGTTATGTGCTGCCTATGGGGTTATATCGTTGCCAAAATGGGCTATGTGACTTCTTACAAAGACAAAGGGCTACCGATATGGGTATATAGATTGATTTGGCACCTTCTGGGCTTATGGGGGCCTAAGACTGGGCGCCGGACCGGAACGGAATCACTGGACCTGAATGAACCGGTACCAGACCGGAACGGGATGGGTTGACCGGTTTGTTGACCGGTACCGGGATGAACCGAATCAGAATTACCGGTACGGATACACGGTTCCGTCCTGTCCCACTATATACCGGGATGGAACCGGAACGAACCGAAATGGAACGGGATGGGATAAACGGAACGACACATCTAGCTATTTCAAAAAATGATTAAAAAAATTTAGTTATTTAATTTTTTGAAATACAAAAATATTAATGTTTTTTATTTTCTAAGTTAATTAATAGTTTTGAAATTTATAATGTAGTTTTACTTAAGTTTATTTTAAAAATATTTTTTTAATTTTTACTTATTAAGTTTGCAAGTTAAGTTTAATAAAGTTTTTTAAAAAAAATAGTTTTGTAGCTTAGTTTTAAATATTTGAAATTTTTACTTAAGTTTATTTTAAAGATATTTTTTTTAATTTTTACTTATTAAGTTTGCAAGTTAAGTTTAATAAAGTTTTTTTTTAAAAAAATGTTTTTGAGCTTAAGTTTTCAAGATTTGAATCTTTTGAAGTTTATAAGTTATTACTTATTAATATGTTATAACTTATAAGTTATATTTATAACTTGTAATTTAAATAACTTAAGTTTGTAATTTTAAAAAATTAAATAAAAATAAGGATAAAACAATGACACAAAGTCACAAAGTCACAAATTAAGAAATATCAATCCAATATTCCAATTTATTTAAATTTGTATTGCAAATTACAATTTACAACTATTAGTAGAGTGCATAGTTTACGCAGCCACCTTCTAGGAAGGGTTCTGTTTCAACTAAGCCTCAAATGTAATACTAATAGTTGTATAGTCCCGTAAATCCTTTCTCTAACTCAGCTATAGATTGACCGTAATCAACTACTGGTCTTGGTAAAGCTCGTTGACGATCTTGAAGTTCCATGCCATCGTCACTACCACATCCAATGGCTGAATCTATGAAAAGTTCAAATTGACTATCCAACTTTGGAAGTCCTTGATTTCTCTGCTCAAGTCACTACCACATCCAATGGCTGAATCTATGAAAAGTTCAAATTGACTATCCAACTTTGGAAGTCCTTGATTTCTCCGCTCAGCATTTATCCAATCTCTAAACAACACCGATATCTCCAAACTGTCTTCTGCTAACGAGTATCTGTGGTCTCCAATTTGAAATCTTGTCGCGCTGAAAGCTGCCTCCGAAGCAACTGATGATCCTTGACTTGCAAGCACGTCCTTCACCATCCTACTAAGTTTTGGAAATTGAGTTTCATGAGCCCTCCACCAGTTCAATAATTGTGGTATACCTTCATCGTTTGTAATATTATCTGAACCCTGTTCAAGATATTTAACAAATTCACATTTATTAGAAGAGTCAAGACCAAGTTTATGTTCACTCTACCATGGGCACCAACTTGAGGCATAGACATTTGAGGATTTTCAACATTATCTAAGGAACAATATTTATCATACATTTCTTTAGCAAGTAATTTTATACTATTTTGACATGTTACCAAATCAGGTGTTTCTTCTGGTTTAATATCTAAATTTTGATAAATGCATTCAACTAAAGCTTTTGCACCATATTCTTTATATTCGGGATTGAAAAGAATTGCAGTTAAATAAATTTGAGGATTAGAAAAAAAATATTTCTTAAATTTTGTAATCATAACTTCAATAGCACTGGTAAATAATTCATTTGTTTTATATTCAGAAAAGATATATGAAATCTCACATATATTTATTAATATTTCAGAAATAGTAGGATAATACATTCCAGAAA
>NW_006238953.1:2852165-2869105 GCF_000226075.1 Solanum tuberosum
GTTCCAACCGAAGGATTGTCCTCCTGAGGTGGAACTTCAGTACTATTGAGGTCGGGACTAGTCGATGTATCATCTAAATCTTCTTCATCAATTTCTACTTCTTCATTTTCTTGATAATTACCATAATGTCTTTCATAAACCTCTTCGGGAATTATAGGAGTATCCGAATTAATTTCTATAGGACCGGGACGAGAAAAACTAGTTTCATTCACATGAGTAAATTCATCAGTATTCATTCTAACAAGAGGAAAATTAGATTTAGAAGAACTAGAACCCTTCTTACTTTTTGTAAGCATATTTTTTACTCCGTGTACAATACCTTTTTTACCTCCACTTTTTTTAGAAGACTCCATGATAAAAAATTATAAATTATGAAATACGAAATTTAACAAGAACAAATAAAATATAACAAGAACTTACAAATAATAAATACAAAAAATAAATATAAGATTAGAGAGTGGAACGAAGTTACCAAACGCTTGTGTAAAGAACAAATGATTATAATCGAAAATTGAAAAATTGATGTCGAAACTTGAAGTTTGAAGAAGATTCCTACTCCAAAATTCACCAAATGATTGTTGAAATCTTCACAATTACAAAATAATATGATTGAAATTTGAAACTTGAATATTGAAAGTATGAAACTTTGAGAAAGATTGAGAATTGAGAGAAATTGATGATTCTTAGTTGTTAAATATTGTAAATATATAAACTGTAATTAAAAATATAAAGAGAGGGAGCATATATAGTTTTTAGAATTTGTGATTATGTGTTGGAAACTTGGAATTGGAAAATATAGAATTATAGTCGTTGCTCGTTGGAATTTGGAAATAAATCTGTTGGGGGAATGGGGGGCTAGGACAGTGCTTGGCTGCTTGCCATTGGTTAGTGGGGAGTGGGGACCGGGGATGGGACTGGTCGACAGGGGGCAGGGGGCAGGGGCAGGGGTAAGAGGCAGCAGGCTTTTCAGCCTTTGCTGACCCCTAGGACTTTTCAGCCGTTGGACTTGGAAATATATATATATATATATAATAAAAAAAAATTAATCGGAATCGGAATAAACCGGGATATATCGGTACCGGTACACCGGTATCAAATCGTGATACCGTTCCGTCCCGTGTACCGGCTCATGGTGTCCCGTTCCATCCCGAATACTACCGTACCGGAACAAACCGGAATGGTACCGGTACAACCCGGTCCGGTGCCCAGCCTTATGGGGGCCTAGGTAGATGGTATGTTGTTTGTACCTGCCGAGCTTATGGGGGATTGGTTAGGTTGATGTTTGATCATTTTTGTATTTTTAGATTCAATAGTGGGTTAGTATGCTTATTTAAAATTTTGGTTTCCTTACGTGATTGTTTTTGATATATTATGATACTTGCTCATTTATTCTATAGCCTTTCTATGTACATTATTTTGTACTGACGCCCCATTGCCTTGGGGGGGCTGCATTCATGCATGCAGGTCCCGACAGATGACATAGTAGACCTCCTCAACAACAAGATTGACCTCTATCCGATTAGCTAGCCCCTTTCCTCCGGAGCTGCCAGAGTTGGGAGGTTTGTTACCTTTTGTTGTATATATCTTTATGGGTAGGCTGGGGCCCTTTCTCTCCAATCTTTACTACTTCTAGAGGCTTGCAGACTAGTGTGTGGGGTGTATAGCTACGTTATAGCCATACTGGCCTAGGTTATTGCTTTGCTGAAGCTTGTGAGTTATTTGATGTATTGTATTGATATATTCCTGCTTTTAGTTTTGGTATAGATATCATGGTGGCCTCGACGGCCCAATCAGGACTTCTGTGCTAGTTGGCTATTTATTTATATTATCTCTTGGGAGTAGCTGTTTCTTTTATAGATCAGTTGACAGGGGTCTTGCCAGCCGAGGGCTTAGCTTTAAGCCGAGATATACTTGTTTGTTTTCTTAATTGCGTGTGGCTGCCATGCGCTAGTAGCAAATGGTTCAGCAGGGTCGACTCGGACCTGAGTTTTGGCATTAGGAGCTAGTTGCGCCCCTCGAGTTTGGGGCGTGACATAACACCATCCAAACAAGTTAATTTTGATAGTCTTTCTTTCATTCCTCATAGCATATATAATTTAAAATAAAGTGTAGTATGTTTTATCTATAGGTTTTGTTTGTATAGCTACATATTAGTGGTCTGATTATTGAAACTACAACTTATACACCTTATCCCTTACTTTATTTGTTTTAGATGATGTATACCATGGATTCCATATTTTCCAATTGAGATTGTTTATGTTGATTCCTTGCCAGTTGTTGCATTTCATCCGAGATTCAACAACATTGTTTCTAATTTCTGAAGTGTAGTTTGTTTTATCTAAAGGTTCTATTTGTATAGCTGAGTATTAGTGGTCTGATTACTGGAACTAGTCCTTACATACCTCATCTCAGATTAATCAGCATTGCCAGAAGGATATGTTAATTCACATTGAAACAAAGAATTCAAATTTATGATTTAGCCAAATTCAGTGAACTTTGGGCATGAAAGACATGCAATAGTTTAGTGATCTTGATTCAACGAATTAACCTGCCTTAATTTTATAAAGACATGAAAGAACTTTCAATTAAAATCTCCATAGGAAATTCAAGTGTCTTTGGATCTCTGAGATTTTTTGTATGATATACAATTTCTATCTCATAATGTTTTTATCAATTGGATTTCATCTTTTGATACATTTATTTTATTATTTCAAGTCATATAGTATATGAAACACCTCGATATGGCGAATCATTATGGATATTTTTTTAAGACATTATTTTATTGGATTGATTTATATAATGATAGTATATATTTCGTTCAAACAATATAAGTTTAATTTTTAAGTTGTGATACTATAGTTTGAATTAATATTTTTTTTTCTCTTTAGATTTGATGAGATATATTATATTTTATGAATTATAATATATATTATTTAGTATTTGACAAACTTCATCGCCTCTAATAGGCTCTCTTTGATTACAGTTTTGTTGGATTTACTAGTTATAAGCTTATTAGTAGAAGTGTGAATTAGCAAATTTCATGAATGGGTGTAGTCATTATTAATGGTGGTGACTAACCAGTTGCTAGTTAAAGTTTGTGACTTTCAATGTCAAACTAAGTGAATTTACTAGCCATAAAATTGGATGTTGAATGAGCAAAATTATGATGTTTTCAAAAGGATATTCTAGCCTTTATAATTGCCACCAAACTATTGTCATTAAAGACATGAACTTTTAGAGACAATATTATTGAATTTACTAGTTATAAAAATGGACACTACATGAGCATGATTGGTCATTTCAGATTTGATTTAACAACTATTTTAATTACCGCTAGAACTAATGCATTTTAGCGATAATTTAGTTGAATTTACCGGCTATAAAAATGGACACTACACAAGCATAACCAACTATTTTGGATTAATTTAACAATCATCTAAATTGTCGCAACCAATCACCGCTAGAACAACTACGTTTTAATAGCAATTTAGTTGGTTTTACTGGCTATAATAATGGACGCTACATGAGCATAACTAACCGCTTTGGATTGTATTTAGCAGCCTTTTAAATTACCGCAAATAATTGTCGCTAAAATCGAATGAGTTTTAGAGGCAAAAGAGCTTGGCTTTACCAGCTCTTGTCTGGATGGCCGCAAAAACCTTTGTCAACCCCTAATACAACGATCAACGTGCATTGGCTGGTAAAGGTTATAGTGGCCATAGTTATGTCCGCTAATACCATTTTTAATGACCACTAAATCTCCATTTTGTTGTAGTTAGATCGTGACAAATTAGTATCACAACATTAGATTCACAAGTCTTCTAGGGTCATGAGCAGTGCCTTAGTATAGCCTTGTTTATGAATATGCAAAGATCCATATATGGAAAAACAAAGTTCTTGGCGAAATCAGTGGAAATTCAAAAAACTTTCGAAACCCTAGGTTTTCTCCTCTGAAAACCTTGTTTTAATGACTTGAAGTGATAATGAATATAAAATATTGACTAACACTGTTTTAACCCTTAGCTTAGAGTCAAAAGTCAGGTTTTAGGTGTAGAATAAGTGGAAAAAGTCTAAAATATCCTTCTTAAAAAGGTGACAAAAATCTTTAGCAGGGAGATCTACGGTTTGTGGTTTGTTCTACGCGCCGTAGATCCCATCCATGAAATTTATATTGAATTTTAAGGCTCATAATTTCATTATGCGGGTCCAAACTACGACCATAGAAAGTTCTACGATCTGTAGATGGATCCGTAGGAATGGGACCCCAAAATTTGACTTTTTTGAAGTTTTCTATCCGTTGATAGTACGGATCGTAGAAGGAACGGACTCATGAAACTCTGTTGCGGTAGTCTTTGGTAAAATGGTTATAAAATTTTACTTCAAACTTGAAATAAGTCAAACTTGGTAGCGTTGGAAAGAGGATGCATAGATCTTCAATTTGATAGGTCATAAGCTACCTAATTCATTATGTGCGATCATTTGAAACTGACCTAAATAAAATCTTATGTCAAACTTAATCGGTAAGAAAGTTTTCAACTCAACTTTGTGCTACGGGATTCTTGTGGCCTATCCATATTCATTCTCATACTAAAGAATTGACCTCCTTAACACCTAAGAACAATTTAAGAATCACACGATACAACCTTACACGCAAATCAAGAATGTTAGGGCCTTAACTTAGAAATTTTTGAAGTGTTACATTGCATATAACATAAAATTGCATAAATACTATCGTGACGATATCATAAAGGTTATCCTAAGTCGTTCAATGATACATGAATGGTACAACCACAATATATTCATTTATTATCATGTTATTGAAATTGTATAATTGAGTAACAATCATTGTTTCACCAAGTCAATCCTCAATCTTGACACTTCTAAAATCCTCAATGATACAATAAAAGACATTCGGAAAAAATTGCACAAATGTTGAATGATACCATCATAGTATATGTATATTGTGAAGATATCACAACTATTGAATGTATATATATATATATATATATATATATATTAATTGAACTTGGGCTAGGAAGGTGGCACACATGGTAATTTATCTGGACCGAATGGACATAAAGAAAGGACGAGTAATTAATTTGCTTTTGAGAAACTTTCATAAATAGCAAAGATATTCAACTTAAGGCATAATACATAAGTATGACCCTTAACTTGGTGTCAGTTGACAACTATGACCTTTAACTTTGGGTCTGCACAAGTAGACACTTAAACTTGTATAAAATTGAACAAATAGACATATTCTCCCTACATGGCAATTTTGTGTCCTACATGGCGTCAGACGTGTATTATGCCATATAAAACATGTATGTCTACTTGTTCAATTTTATACAAGTTTAAGTGCTTACTTGTGCATACTCAAAGTTGAGGGCATAGTTATCCGTTGAAGCCAAATTAAGGGTCATGTTTATGCATTATGCCTAAACTTAATAAGCCTTGCCTTCTTAGCTACAATTTCTCTAATTATGCTTCATAGTTATAGTTTTGTTTGCTACGGGTATTTCCGTTTGTTTATTTCGCTTGTCAATATACAAACATGATAAATATCTACAAATTCTATATTTATACATTTAGGAATTTTTCAGAACTCCATTTGTATATTTTGCTTGCTAATATACAAACATGATAAATATCTACAAATTCTATATTTATACATTTAGGAATTTTTCAGAACTCCATTTGTATATTTTGCTTGCTAATATACAAACATGATAATTTATTTTGAATTTTTCATAATTTATACGAAACAAATGTATCAACAAATTGTATACAAATAGATATGATAAACATATATAAGTTTTGGATTATACAATGAGGAATCGAATTGTACAAATTCAATAGCAAAATTTAAAAAATTATATCCACAAACCATAAATATCCAAATCTGTAACTAAATTATTAAATAATAAACTATAGATGTTTGTCATTTTGCATAATTTTTCCTTTGTGTTTTGTGCTATTAGTGCAGTTTTTCCTAAAAATTAAAGACTACCCTCGGTGCAAAAGCTTGAAAGGGAATACTTTTGGGCCTAAATAGAAGCAGCCCAAACGATTCATAGCAAAACCACACTAAATCCATCTCTTTTCTTCTTCTTCAAGTCTCGGCTATTTTCTCTCTCGATTCCCAACCTTGCCTTTTCAGTTCATCATTCATCTGCAACAAGTAAGTCTCTGCTACAAGCTTAGTTTAAAGGCTCTTAACTATTCACAGTTCACTAATCTACACTTTGTTTTTAATTTTTGCTATCTGGGTAGGTTTAATTTGGAGGTAAAATGGCAACAATGGATGTTCCCCAAAAAGGTGGGTTTAGTTTTGATTTGTGTAGAAGGAATGAGATGTTGGTCAGTAAAGGACTTCGTTCTCCTTCTTTTCTCAAGACTGGTACTACCATCGTCGGCTTAATTTTTAAGGTACATTCCCCCTTTTGTGCTTGCTGCAAATTCATTTTGTTAAAATTCGATTTGGGTTTAGTTTCGTTTGTGTTCTCTGGGATTGGTCATGGGTTGCATACGTTAAAGGTTCTTACTTTGGAATTTTTGCAAAGAATGAAAAACTGCAACCAATTTTTTTAGTATTGGGTTATAGATCCAGGGGGCCTCTGGGTATGCCATTTCATCCAGATCAAGCAGTCAGCTAAGCCTCATCTCAAAATTAGTTGGGGTCAGCTAATGAATCTACTATCCATTCTACTTTTTTGGTTCATTCCATTCTAACACCACATCATTTTCCTTTAAAGATACTATAGGACACAAGGATTCTTAAATCTCACACTATTTTCATGTAGGCGTCTGTAGATAATCTATAAGGGTTCTTTTATTACAATGAAAATTGCATCTGATCTAATTCTGGATCCTTTTGATCCAATTATCCACAAGTCATAACTTTACACAAATGGAAAGATTACAAGTAAGAAAATTGGTTACAAATGTAAAAGTTGCGATGTGAGTAAGACAAACGACAACTAATAGTATGGACCTATGTTATGGGCTGTTGCACAACCGTTAACACCTCCCTCAAGCTGGAGGGGATAACACACTAAGCTTGCCCAAGAGCAAAATGATGAAGTGAACTGGTCAGGGCCTTGATAAAAATATCAGCCAATTGATCCGAGCTATTGATAAAATGAAGGGAAACCAACACAGAATGCAAACAATCCTTGACATAGTGGCAATCAATCTCAATGTGCTTTGTGTGCTTGTGAAAAGCTGGGTTCCTAGTAGTATGCATAGCAGCCTGGCTATCACAAAAATAGGGGATATGTACGACCATCAACTGACCATTCATTATCTATATTTCCCCCAAGCTACACAACATAATAATCATTGATGACTTATGGTCATTACTGTACTTTATGCTAATTCCATGTCAATTGTTGGGAATACAACTACTTGATTTTGTTAATTAAGTATTTTCTTTTAAAACTAGTACTGATATATTCCTCAGTATCAAGGATATGCTGGCCGCCTTCAAAAAGTGTTACAAAAGAGAGCAAGTATAAATCCAGATTCACAGTCGCTTAAGAATTCTACAAGATCATTTACTTGCTCTATACAGTTCTCTTTACTCCAACAAAATAGGGAAACTATGAAATTCCATTTCACATCACAAGGACTTAATTTATAAACAAAGCATCTACCATTTCTCTCCTTTCATGTTGCCCACCATATGCTGGAAGGTATTATCCTCCACTTTTTCTGACTCTTGCTACCCCCTCTTCTAATCCAACAGCTCATCAGATCTACAGTATGTGCACTGTCCACTTGGTCTCTGTGAGACTAAAGAACAGGGTCGAAAGTTGAGCTGTAAATTTGCAATGAAGGAATAAGTGGTTGTTTGTTTCACCAGTTTCATTCTTCCGTAGAACTTCTTGTGTGAGGCAAACCCTCTTAGCCACCAGCCGTGTGAAGCATTTCAGATTTGTTGGTGCCAAACTTTTTCAGATATTCTCTTTATCAAAAAAAAAACTTTTTCAGATATTCTTCCAGATCCTTGTAGCCTCCCCTTGCTCTACACTGTTTTCCTTCTTGTAGATCTTCCTAACCGGAAAAATCTCATCCAAGGTGTGCCACCATCTCAAAGAGGCTGATTCAGTATCTGTGTCCCTCTCTCCCAACAATATGGTTTCAGTCATGGGATCATAACCCTTAGGCTTTGTAGTTGGATCTCCCAACACATAATACATTGCTTCATCCAACTTGCCCAATAACATGGCCACTTTTTCTCCTGTCCATTTTGTGTCTGTGAGAGTAAGAAATAAATTCCACAACTGAGCAGTGAATTTACAATGCAAGAAAAGATGACTATTTGTCTCGGTTATTTCCCCACGAAGTTGACATCTGGATACTACAATTCTCCTCTTTTCTTCAAAACCTCTTGTGTCAAACAAGCTTTTCTGACAACCAACCATGTGAAACATTAACCAACAAAAGTAAAATGTTTCACATGGTTGGTTGGTTGTCAGGATAGCTTGTTTGACACACGAGGTTTTGAAGAAAAAGAGGAGAATTGTAGTATCCAGATGCCAACTTTGTGGGGAAATAACTGAGACAAATAGTCATCGTTTCTTGCATTGTAAATTCACTGCTCAGTTGTGGAATTTATTTCTTTCTCTCACAGACACAAAATGGACCATGCCTGAGCACACTGCAGATCTGCTCAGCTGCTGGATTAGAAGAGGTGGAAGCAAGAGCCAGAAAAGATAGTGGAAAATCATTCCACATTGCATCTGGTGGACGGTGTGGAGAGAGAGAAATAGCAGATGTTTTGAAGATAAGTCCAATTCCATTCATAGAGTTAAATGGAACCGTATTGTATCTTTATTTTTTTGGTGTAAACAAACAAATATAGAGGAATTAGAGCTTGTAGATCTATTAAGCTCTCTGTAAGAAGTTTCTCCCTTAATTCGCTTTTTTTTTTTGTTCCTCTTTTGAAGGTCTCCAACATATCTTAATGCTGAGGAATGCAACATTACCAGTTTTTTAAAAAAAGTATTTGTGTCAGGGAAAGTCTCAATATCTTTTAGAAGACTAGCCACCCTCTCCACTTCCCAATCAGTCAAATGCCTCTTGAATGAGAGATTCCAGCCTTGAGGATACTAACACTCATTGATAGTAGCATCAGTCCTGTTGCATAGCACCAATAGATTAGGAAAAAGAGTCCTATAGTGGAGCTTGTCCATAGAGCTCTGATTGATCTCCAGACTCCCACTTCATATGTGGTCTTAACCTCGTTAGAGTACCAAGGACTGCTTCGGCCATATTTATGCTGGATAACCTCCCTCCATAAAGTTGATTCCTCTTCATGGAACCTCCATAGCCACTTCATCAAGAGACAATTGTTTTGTATCTTTGAGTTTCTGATGCCAAGCCCATCCTGACTTTTGTTTATTAATTTTTGATCTTTTATTTTTACATTATTTATCTTTTGGGGTGATCCTGAGATTTGATGCTCCACAAAAGATCTGCTTTTGAGATCTAGTTACTTTTGTCCATGGAAAATAACTTTTGATATCTCTATATGCTCTATTCCAAATAGAAAAACTTCCCAAGACCCCTAAATAGCTAGAGTAAAGGCCAATGAAAGCAGCCATACTATGGTTGTGTGGTGGGAGGAATTTGTTCTGAAAAATTAGTTCCATGGGACATGAATGTAGAATGGCCCTATGCATCAACAGCTGACTCTATGATGTCAGAATCGGATCTTCCTGGTGATGACGAATGGCTATTGAGCATTGATGAGTCGTCTACTTGCAAGAGACTTGTTGGAAGTCGTTTGAAATAGAGTTTCAACCTGAATTATTGTATAAACAGGTTCAGCATTAAATGTCACAGTACAGACTTTACCATAGATCAAGAGGTAATTTACATCCTTTCCTGTGTCTTACATAAGAAATATCAATTAAAATGAATCATTTCCATGTCCTAAATGTTCTAAAACCAAACAGCTCTGCTGGTTAGACAAAAAAGGAAAGAAGTTCACTCTCTTGGGTGTTTTAATTGGCCATACATTAAAGCTTGAAAGTCCCTGTCCTCTCCTTTCAATGGCTGTTATAGATGATTTAATAGAGACCCGTCAGCAGGGGTGGTCTCCCCTATTGATGAGTCCCCACCAGTTCCATGTAGGAGTCCTATGGCTCGTCTCTTTCCTCCCGTACTATGCCTGTTGAAAGTTCTTTCCAGCAAGATCATCAACTCCTCCAGCTCTTCCCTCTTCTAAACTTGCAAGTGTTGGACATTGTCGTTCCATTTTGCTACATCCCGCACTGTTGTGTCCTTGACTGTAGAGATGGAAAACGGCAGTTGTAATGAAACCTTTAAAGTGTTTTTAGCTCTCCATCCTCCCCTTTCCATTCACTCAAACAGTTCAACTTGCCTCTTTCTAAATATGGTATGTTATGTTTATCTGAAGTAGCAATATGTCGCGCCTCCTACAGCTTAAGCCATGTATTTTTTTTAAAAAATTAATGGAAAAAAAGTGAGATGTAGGCCTCAAGGCTTGAAGTGAATGCCTTCTAGGACTTTTTTTTCTCTTAATATACTTAAAAAAATCAATACGATCAATGATACAAAAAAAATAGGAAAAAGAAAATAGAAGCAATAGAACCTACACTGATGAAGATTTTGTGGTCAAAAGGGAGAGAGAAGCTGGCATGAGGGAGGAGAGGAGGCTGTTGGTGTTCATAGATTAAGACTTTTTTCGTGCTTATTGCTATTCTTTAAATACATAATATGGAGATAATCTGAATGGTCCTAGACCAAAACATCTTTGCAATTGTCTTAGGACAAAAATAAGTAAAATTTGAAGGCCTCACTCAAATTCGGGTACTCCTTTGTTGAAGAACTTTTTTTATGAATTCCTTGAAGTAAGGGTGTAAAAGCATCAGACTAAAACTTTACAGGTGAAGACCTCACTCAAGAAAGCAAACTACTCAGCATAATTTCACTGCTGCCACACATAAAGTATTTTAGCAATGCCTTTTGCATTGTGCACCTATGCGGCTATGCCTTTCATAACACTTCTCATGGCCTAATTGAGTTGAAGGATATTATTATATTTCCAGTGCAAAAAAGTGTGAATTTTGTTTTCCTTTGGCAATTCAGAGATGTTTAGAATCGAGCACAGAAGAAGTATGAGAAATGTTTCAGCATTATCGTGGTTTAAGCTTACATTGTTTTTGTTTGACCATATTCATTGGGAATCCTTCTCAAAATAGTGTTGTGCTCAGTGTTACCAAAAACAATAGAGGAAAAAAAACTCTATGGTTTGTTGGGGCTTAAAGCGCAAATAAAGTGTGGGCTTTAATGAAAAAAGGTGCAATGGAAAAAAAATACAGATATATATTTAGTCCAAAACTAAAAATATAAGCATGAATGACAAATATATGAACAAAAAAATTGATTTTTTTTCTGATAAGTGACATATCAACTGTTTAATGTTGCCTCTTCAGAAGTGGTTACTTGACAAGGAAAAGTATGGCTTAGTACCTTGATGACGACATTGAAGTGCACAATAAGCGAGACGTAGGGTTCAACATGTTTTGTGCTGAGCCTCAGGGCTTAAGCGAGCCTTTGATAACACTGGTTGTGCTTTAGTTATAATATAGCAACTGAATCATCTGACATCACAGAAATGATACAATTTGTTGAAAATAATGAAACTGTAATCATTCAACATAATTAGCAGCTGACTAGAGTGTCCAATAAGGTGACTTGGCTTCTTGTATGATCTGCATTCTTTTGTATTGATATATAATTTAGCTTATATGGCCAGAAGTTTTACATAAACGCTACTGTGAAAAAGGGAAAGAAAAAAACAGATTAGAATGTATTTCCTTGTAAGTTCCTTATAAAGAAAAATATATTTCTTTGTAACTATATGCATGAGTTGTCTACTTATCTGTGTTCTTCTTACTGTAAGATGTTAGTGTAGAGTTGTTATAAAAAAAAGATGTTAGTGTAGAGTTCTGAAGCTTGGTTCTGTAAGTGCTTGTTTCAATTACAGTAGACTTCCTCTACATAGGACATTAGCTAAACACCATAATCCTAGCAAGGGAGGAAATTAAGTAGGGATTATGTGTACTTTTCTGTTTGAAAATGCAGGATCTCAAGGAAAAGCTATTGAGGTCATAAGCAGAATTTAATCTTTAAAGATGTAGAAAGAAGGGGCATCATACTCATCGAGGAAAAAAAAAAAGGGGGGGGGGGGATCATGTAGGTCATTGTAATGGAGTCGGGACTATTTAGTTTCTACTTTGTGGTATTAACTTCATTCAACTGATTATACTTCTCCATTTAGTTTCACTATCTTTAAATACATTTAGTCTCGTCTTCCAGGGAATGAAATGAAAAATGGAATGCTGATAAAAAACTGAATGAAGAGGTTTTTGATGGATAGTACTTTTCAAAGATCGATGCTCCTTCACATTTTTCTCTCTTTTCCCTTCTTTTACCGAATCTCTAATTATGCATCGTTTTTATGGACAATGTGACTCTATTACCAGTGCTCTGATTGATTTTCCATGAGCCCTTTCCTTGCATTATGAATTTACTGACTCTAGAAATAATGCTTAATTGACTTATTATAACATGGTTGTTAGAAATGTGGCCTTTCCTGGGTGCTTTATCTATTCAATTCTGCACAAGTCACACAGAATCTGGAGATGATGCTTTTATAATCAACTTCTTAAGCATGATTCTTGTTTAGGACGGTGTTATCCTTGGAGCAGACACGCGGGCAACTGAAGGACCAATTGTCGCGGATAAAAACTGTGAGAAAATTCATTACATGGCTCCTAATATATATTGCTGTGGAGCTGGGACAGCTGCTGATACAGAGGCTGTGACTGGTAATGAGTTTTTTATCCATATTCTAGCAATTTTTGCCTTTTTTGGAAATTATTTGCAATATAACTTCTCCCTTTTAAGTTTTAAATCGCGCGTGTGTGTGTACATATATATATTTATATATATAATTATCTATCTATCTATGTCATCTCTTAATTAGCAACTATTATTCTTTAGACATGGTCAGTTCCCAGTTGAAGCTTCACAGGTATCACACTGGTCGTGAATCCAGGGTTGTGACATCTCTTACTCTTTTGAAGTCCCACCTTTTCAGGTAAGTTTCTGTTTGTTAATATTATTTAGAGGCATAGTAGTATTTTCAAGTTCATTAAATGACAATCCGACAAGCCTAACTATGTTCTCTCAACCAGCTACCAAGGCCATGTCTCTGCTGCTTTGGTCCTTGGTGGTGTTGATGTCACAGGGCCACATCTGCATACTGTAAGTAGTTCACATTTGTATTTGAGTATGTGTATGTGTATGTTTTTACAATGTCATCAAAGTTCTGACTATTTGGTCAATGGATTGTCTCTCAGATTTATCCACATGGATCAACTGATACTCTACCATATGCTACAATGGGCTCTGGTTCCCTCGCAGCAATGGCTATGTTTGAGTCGAAATACCGTGAGGGGATGAACGTAAGTTTGTTACTTTTGACTATAGTAGTTTGCTGTATTTGGTTGGTAAATGTTTTGTGAATCCTGAATGTTGATGGGAACTCTGTTGCAGAAGGATGAAGGTATAAAGCTAGTAGCAGAGGCCATATTGTCTGGAGTGTTTAATGACCTTGGTAGTGGCAGCAATGTCGATATCTGTGTGATAACTAAGGTCAGCTCTCCTTTAAGTGAACCTAATTGAAAAAATAATGTTCTCGATAATGACAGAATTTTCAGCATGTAATGCACTACACCATTTTTCTGTTTATGATTGCATGTGGCGTCTAAACTCTTATCTTTATCATTAGGGAAACACGGAGTATTTACGAAACCATTTATCGCCTAATCCCCGCACCTATCCACAAAAGGGTTACTCATTCTCGAAAAAGACTGGTTAGTGTTCTCAGACTTGTCAACCTTCAATGGTTTCTTTTTTAGGATTCTGAATGGAATTTTGCTAATACCGTCTGCTGGAACTGTTTGTGCTTGCAGAGGTTCTCCTTACAAAGATTACACCACTGAGAGAAATTGTGCAAGTGATTGAAGGTGGAGAGGCCATGGAAGAATGACTTGTACTGCAATGATAAAATCCGTGTGGATTTCCTTTAAACATTATATTGTCAAACAATTTCAAGAGTATTTTAGTGTTGGAGAAGTTTCAATTGCAAGTCTAAATGAACTATTCTATGTTATCAGATGTAGCTTCCAAAAAAATTCCTTGCTAGAAAATGGATGATTGGTTTGATTTGAAGAAAGGATTTTGTAGTTTTTGTCGCCCTTGTGCTATCAATAATTTTGAACCACTGGCTTCCAGGATCACATGTAGTATCATTTGTGCTCAGACACTTGCATGTTTGTGTGACAATGACATTGTTGGGATCAACATCCAAGCAAACACTAGTAGCATCTTGTAGCTTAGAAGACAGGTGCATCTTAGAGTCTGAGATGATATCCCATTTTGAGCTATCATCACTGCATATCATACTAAGTTTTGCTGGCTGTCCGAGCTTATTATCTGCTTGCAGGCAAAAGTAAGTTCCTAATACAATCAGTGCTTTTGCTGGAGCATAGCTCCATGCTTCAGCCTCGGAGCATGGACCTAGCTCCAATGGCTGCAGCAATGAAGTTCTTTGCACACAAAGCCCTGTCATAGGATGGAATATTACTTTATGTGAACGAGTCTCGGCATATCCTGGTCCTGCATTTGTACCAAGGTAAACACTAAGTTCTTTTTCTCACAAAAATTCTGATAATTATGTTATCAGTTCAGTGTATACCTTGGAATGGCGTGCGGATGACTGAGATCCTTTGCAGAAAGCTTGAATTCCTGATATCGAACCAGTTCCAATCTAAAATACCATAGTACTCATTGAGTCCCACAATACCATCTCTCAAATAATAGCTCCCAACGAGTGTCCACAATGCCCAATCGAAGTCAAGTTCAGCTGCCAGTCCAAGAAAGCAATTGAAATACCTGTTGTCATTCACATTGGTGCCTCTCTGATCCACTCCAAACTCACTCACGAACAATGGGTAGCCTTGTTCTAAAACAAAAGCTCCTCTGCTCACCATGTCATTCAACACTTCTCCGCACGCTTGGTTTGCGTTGTCTGCTGACCAAGTGTCTCCATCTGTGAAACTATATCGATGAATCTCGAAAACTAGCTTGCCACTGAATGTCAAGTTCACCGGTCTTTGCTGCAAGAAAGAAAGATCCTTGTCGAAACTTAGTCCAGATAGAATGATGAGAACATCAGAGTTAGCTGCATGCACTGCTTCAGCTCCTTTCTGCATGTACCTAATCTCAACAGTAACCACCTTTTAGTTAGTACCATGCAAAAAACCACGAGCACTGGGTTTCTAATCAGGGTGGGGTCGAGGTCAGGTCTTGGGTCTCAGGTTGGGGTTGTGAGTTGGACTCGAAGGCTCAAGTCTCGATGGATGATAGGGGAAGGGTGGATCTGATGGGTGGGGTAGGGTAGGGGAAGTTGGACCATTTTTAAAAATTTGGGTCAAATTGGGTGTGTCAATGACCCAACCCACTTATTAACACAGCCTGTTTTAATTTGTTCAATTTCAGTCTAACCTGCTCATTTGACACCCAATGCTATGTATCACTACATTCATTATTTCTTTGTGACAATGCATTGGAACTTAGTGAGTATCACTACATTCACACACACAACCCTCATGCTGGAGGAGCTATCAATGACTCAAAAGACTTTTTGACATAGTTATGTAAAATGTGTATTACAGGCTAGAATCACAACTTGTGTTAGAAATCATGGAAGATCAGAATTCAAATCGTAGAAGAAATTTTTTATTTAAAAAACAAACGATCGAGTACTAAGTCAGTGGGAGGTGGTAGCATGTAGCTGATCAAATATGCATATAAACAGATCTAAATTTCAAGAATGAGCATTTGTGAGGATATGAGTAGTACCTATACCAATCATCAACATTTTGTAAAGGTCCACGAAGTTCATTTCTTAAGCTCATGCCTACAACATTGGTAGTGGCCTTGAAAGTGGTGGCTACTTTTGTAAGGCCTTGGATCCAAAGGTGAGGGTCAAAGTACTCATCTCCAAAGAAGCCATTGCCATCAAATCTGCTACAGCACCACCCAGGCTTGCTTATGTGATTGTCTAATATGATCATCACATTGTTCATTGCAAGGCTAGCCACCACTGCCTGTCATACAAGTATTACACATACAAAAGAAATCAATTATAGACACTAATACAATAAGATTCACTCTTCATTGACAAATTTAGAGCTTGCGCTCCCAAGTAAAGATCAGTACAACCCGGATTCCTAGTTAGATGAACAATGCAATATTACTGGAATAGATTTTCAGGGTATTTTATTTTTTATTAAGAGAGGAAACAAAAATTATTTCAACAAGAATGTTACAGCTACTACTTGATAATAAACAATTTTCTTTTTTAAGCTATGAAAAGTTGTTATTTTGTAGTACATGGTATAGAATTTCTAAATATGTAGTAAATATTTTTTTTTATTCAATTAGAGAAAAATATCAAATGAATAGATCAATATTGAACTTAAATGCGTAAATATCCTATCTAATATTTTTTGGTTTTTTCATCCATATTCGGAGTCCATTGGAGCTCAATTTCATCCAGATCATACACTGCAAGGCTCATTCAAAGATGACGCTCCCAAAATAATTTTTTGCCCAAGACTCAAATTCAAGAGAGAACGAAACAGTCTCAGTACCACAACCCATGTTAATCCTATGTCTAATTACTTTTTGAGAATAGATGAGATGAACCTTTTTTTCTTCTTTTTTTTTAAAGAAACCAAAACAGGATAAGTGCCAGTGGCGTACATGAAAAGTTGACATATTTGTTGGAGTGTGTGTGTGTGGGGGGGGGGGGGGGGGGAGTGTGCCCCCCGCCT
>NW_006238954.1:0-1490 GCF_000226075.1 Solanum tuberosum
GAGTATTCGTAAGCTCTACCATACTCACAGTACGCCTTGTGCTATAGAATCGATTGAGAAACTCGTTCTCTAGTTGCTCCCAACTATCAATAGAATTGGGCTCAAGATCTGTGTACCAATCAAAGGCATTTCCTTTTAGAGACCGGACAAAACTGCTTGACAAGATAGTCTCCATATGTTCCAGCATTATTACATGTCTCCACAAAGTGTGCAACATGTTGCTTCGGATTTCCTCTACCCTCAAATTGTTGAAATTTGGGAGGTTGATAACCAGCAGGCATTTTTAAGTTATCAATTCTTGCAGTGTATGGCTTGGCATACATATGAGAAGACTTGGTGGAGACTTCATACTTATCTTTGATAGTGCCTTCAATGAACTCCTTCAAGCGATCGAGTGGGATCATTCCTTCAGAAGAAACTGGCATCTCATTAACGATCGGTGCTTTCTTTGCAGGATCTCCAATCTCTTGAACTTCAACACATTTTCCGGGTGCATGACTCGCTTCTCCATCTAAAAGTCCTTCCATTCGATCCATCAACTTATCGATTCTAGACTCTTGGTGTTGTACATGCTTTGTCAATCCTTCAACCAACTTCGTCAGATTTGCGAGTTGTTCCTCAGAGGAAGAAGCAGCAGCCACCATTGTTTGCATGATCATTGGAGATGTAGGAGAGTAGCATGGATTGTCGCGTAAGTTGATCTTCAGCGGACTCACATTACGTGATGCACGTGGAGGTGATTCATTAGTTGAATCATAGTTTTCCCTTGTGGTTGAATTCTTGGAACCAGATTGCTCAAGTAGAGCCAAAGTCTCCTTGATCTTTTCAGCAATACTGTTTCCTCTTTCCAAAGCATTTGTGGAGGAACTTGCTCTTTTTGGAGTTGAAGACCCAAAAAACAGGAGTTGATGCGGACGACACTTGCAGTGTTTGTTGTCCTAGCGTAGCAGCTTTGTTTCTCGTAACAACTCCGAAACTTCCAAAGGTAACATCAAGAATGCCTTCAACTTCAGTAGAGAACTTGGAGCTAGTGGCCTTAGAGGCAGTTGATCGAGAGTTGTTCTTCATGAAAGTCATCTCGATGTTGTTTGATGCTTGAAAAGTTGAGATGAGAGGTAGAGACAGTCCCACTGGGCGTGCCAGAATTTGTAGACAATAAAATTCCCGTCGAGAAAATAATAATCAAGAACGAAAAAATATCGCAACAATCGTATTTATTATTTCAAAGTGCGAGTGTTACAATCTCTATAATTCCTCTGAATTCGCCTTTTCAAATATGATTCAAGGGCTTTAAAGCTTGATCTTGAATCTTTGATGAATTTGAACTTTGAACTTTATCTTGATCTTGACTTTTACTTGAATTCAAGGGCTTCGAGCTTGTTCTTGAACCTGATAGTCTTGATCTTGATCGTTCTTGAACTTAAATGCTTGAATTCTTAAACTTGTAGCTTTATAGAGAATTTTATGGCGTTTGTACCACAAATTTTCTC
>NW_006238954.1:1773-41777 GCF_000226075.1 Solanum tuberosum
TTAATATAATCCGAATCATTTTATAAATTTATATTTAATAAATTTTAAATGATTACAGAGGTATTATATATATATACAATTTTTTATTTTATATAAATATTTTATATATGTGAATTTTAGTTGAAATTTTTAAATATTTTAAAGAGTTTTTCTTACATAAAAAGAATATAAAATAAAATATTATATTATACCTTCCTATAAATGTGTAGATGTATAATTTGGTTCCTTTTTACATGTAATCATCTTCTTTAGAAATGAAAGGACATTCTTGTAATTTATAATGATTTAAAAATAAATAACATATATAAATACACTATTCATCGAAGTAAAAAAAAACAACAGAAGAAGAAGAAATAAATAAATATATTTTTAAAGAGTAGAAGTGATATATTGGGTTTGCTAATTATAATTAATATACTTTTAATGTAAATGAGTAATGGTTACAATTAAATAGCGGGTAATGTTTTAATTGTGGAAACATATTTGACTACATAAATACACTATTTTTCAAAGTATAAAAAAAACAACAGAAGAAGAAGAAATAAATAAATATACTTTAAAAGATTAGATGAGATATATTGAGTTTGTTAATTATAATTAATATACTTTTAATGTAAATAAGTAATGATTACAATTAAATAGCGAGTAATGTTTGAATCGTGGAACTTTCTACGTACCTATTTATACAAAGACAATATATATTTGACTACATATTGTTATACCCCATGTTAACCGGGTCAAAATAGTGTACAACATTTTGGAGATTTCTAAAGTTATTGACTAATTTAAGAAGTCGCCACCTAATTATTACGGTGAATTAGGACACCTATATTGATTAAAGTTATGTTCTAAAGTTAACTTCATTTTAAGGTCTACTAAACTTAAAATTCTAGGTAAGGGTTCAACTAATCTAAAGGGAAGGGGTTAGGCACCCTTTAAGATCCATTAAAAAATGGTTGACCGCTCGAACTTAGTTAATTAATTAAGCTAAGTGTTAAAATAAAATATAGATTTTTGAAATACGAGAGTAGTAATATAAATATGTAAGTTTCTTAAATTTGAAATTTGAAAGGTGATCTCATGAGTTGAGAACACTCTTTTTATTAGCCAAAAATACCCAAAGTAAAAGATAGCGTAGAAAACAACTTTTATCCAAAAATGATTATGATCTTTTAATAAAATATATTTTGGAACTAATCAAATGTAGTAAGATATTTAAAATATACCCGTCCATCTGTGGAAAATGTTTGAATTTACAAACAAAGTTAAAACAAACATCTTTGATTAGTTTACACTTATGAGTGGTTAAAAATATCGTAGGTAACTAAAAAACATTTCTTTTCTTTTTACTATTAAGCCAGACTCTAGGGAATAAGTTAATTTTATTCATATTTTTAAACTAAGTGACTCATCAATAAAGTATTCAAATAGAGATCAAATATGTCTAGATTGTAAAATAAAGCATCACAGCAAACAAAATAATTAAGCTAGCATAAAGGTAAATAATAGGCTAGACAACTAATTTTGTACAGATAGGTCTCTGGAAATAGGAAAAGCGAGTAAATGTTTTATCAAAATACGAGTGGTCAATCCCATGTTCGGTTTATGCAAGCTCCGTATGACAATGGTGTCGTTGAGTCTCACGGTGAGACTCTTCAACTCCGGTATGTACATGTAAACAAAGATAAGAAAAGAAATAAAAATTAGCAAGCATGTAATGGCGAAGTATCAAAATGAACAATGAAATTTCTAGCAAATAACAATAAGCAAACTAAAAAGAAAACAGTCATATGGGAGAAGCACAACAAGGATTATAACCATATAACAAATTAAGAGCATCAACTTCATCTCCCTAATACGACAATTTATGGTCTACTTAAATATACATAATCTCATAACCATGATCCTAGGATGGTATTAAAGAGAGTTTGCATTTAGAGTAATAGGGACAAATGACAACATTATTTACACAAGACTACTAATTAATTCATTTAGTTAAAGATGGTTAAAAATAGTTCTTTTATATAGTGTATCTATCATATAACGAAATCTTAATCATGATTTCCAGAAGAACTGAGTCGGGGATTTAAATGGTCAAACTAGTAGATTCAAAAATTGATCCTAAGTTCATGCTTTTCTACAATACAAAATAAATAGAGTTATCTATGCAAAGTTTAAAAATATGATAAGAAAGTTAAAGTCAGAGTCATGTACATAATCATTTATTTGAAGCTACATACATGGAATATGAACCACAAGCATCAAAACATATATATCATTTGTCATTTTTTCATATAGAAACTAATACCGAACACGCTGGCCAGCTGGATGAAAGAGTAAAATATACAAAGTAAAGCGGTCGAGATTACTGATTGTGGGGCAGTGAACTGAGGGCGTTGTCGATCTAGAATCCCGAACTCGCTATTTCAAAACGAGCAAGGATGAACAACCTTTGCTAAAAATAAAACACGTATGAAAGTATTTCAAAGCTAGGCAACTAATACTTTTTGTGGGTGTTCTTGCAAGTATTCTGGCCTTTGAGAAAGGTGAAAATTTTCCAATGTTCAAAGGTGCTTTTGGCTGAGAGTTTGAGATGTTTTTATAGGCCAAAATTCAGATTAAGATATGTTTGAGCCGGAGTTTGAACATGACTGTTTGAATTCAAAATGACCGTTCACAATAATCCAAAATAAAGCCAAAGAGATGCTAAAATATCGTTGTATTCCAGGTCTACATATTTCATGATAGGCCAAGGATTTGAAATCTTTTGAGTGCTTAAAGAGAAAAATTTGCCTTGATAGAGAAAGATGTTGAAAAAAAATACAAAGAGTGAGAAGAGTTTCACCAAAATAGAGAAACCAAAATATGTCCATGTTGAAAGCTAAATGGAGCTTTGCACATAAATGGAAAAGGAGAAAGCGACGTTTTGGAGAGAAGTGTGGCTGATGAGTTTAGAATAATATTAGGGTTGAAGATTTTCTGATATATTTTAAATGGGCTAAGCGAATTTGGGCCTATTTTGGACAGATTTGACATAAAAAAAAAAGGGGCTGAATATTTGGTCCGATTGGAATTCGATTAGGCCCAATTTTATGGTCCTTTTCTTTCTTATATTAATTCTTTTAAGCTTCTAACTAGTATAAATACATTATATAAATTTTTTAGTAAGGACGAAACTTGAAATAAAGTAACGACAATCTATTGTAAAGAAGACGACAATAAAGTAATAATAGTAATGTCGAAAATAAAATATATAATTTTAAAATATGAAAATGATAATACAAAGATGATAATCATAAAAAATAATAAAAGTTAAAGTAATATAGATAATTACGATAGCAGTGGAGATAAATGGAAAATAATAGCGAATTATAAAGTATTCGACTTATTAGCAACTTAGAAGCTCAACGAAATAAATTAGAAGAAAGGAGGGACAAAATTTGGTGTCAACATCTTGCCCCTCTTTGACCGGAGACGATGAAATAGTTTTCGGGCAAAGAAGTTGACTAAGTGACCAATTTTGTCTCGACCAACAAATATTGGCACGGGAAGAGTTTGAGAGGAGTGGTACTAACGTAATTTAGTCAAGAGGGGTCACAGAATGAGTTAATTGAGCTGAGATGTAGAGGTGGTTATGAAAGAAGAATTGGATAACCTACATTTCACGTATTCGTGGTATGTAAGTAGAAATGAGTTCGAGAGTAGATCCTTGACCTTTGCTAGCGAGTTTGATATTCCTCTTCAGCAAATTTGCCCCAGTTCACTGCTAAGAAAAAGTTCCACGTTGTGCTGCATCTCTTTTTATGTCGTCCGCACCTGTGGTTTGATTTGAGAATTCATCCTCTCGGATGCTCTCGGCAAAGACGGAAATAAACGTGTTAGTAGAAACTGTAATTTATATAGAGAAGTGACATGTTTTACCGTATTCAACACATGTTTTTATTTTATGTTGACCTTTGTTGGAAAGTTAAACTTTCTATACAAATTGCCCCAGTTCACTGCTAAGAGAGAGCTCAACATTGTGATGCGTCTGTAGTTGTTTTTGACTGTTTTTCCTAAAACTCATGTTAAAACTGTCATTGAAGTCGAGAGATAAAATTAAAGTGTAAGAATGTATAAATGAATGGTAATATATGTATATGTGAGAATGGGGTGAAGTCGTGTGACTTATGAAAGGCGTGTGGCCAAATGTTGTCTCTAGTTGTCTTTAGAGACTTGGTAAATAAAGATGTCTCTGATTGTCTACAGAGACTTGATGTTGAGAGCCGTATGGCTTATGATGATAAGGTCGTATGGCCAATTGGTATCTCCGTTTGTCTTCGAAGCATAATGGCATATGACGTCTCTGGTTGTTTTCAGAGACTTAATGATGATGATGTCTATAAAGTTTAAGGTAAAACCATTAAATTAGGTAAAGTAGATTAAAGTAATTGGTAAAGTAGTGAATAAAGTAAGAGTGTAGCCGTCTGGCTTATGCAAATGATGTAGTTAATGTCTCTGGTTGTCTTCAGAGACTTGAATGATAAATAAGGCCACCGGTTGTCTTCGGGGACTTAAATGAGGCCTCCGGTTGTCTTCGGGGTCCCAATGATAAATGATGTCTAATATCCTCCGATTGTCTACGGGGACTAGAATGATAAATAAGGCCTTCAGTTGTCTTCGGGGTCTCGATGATAAATGATGTCATATCCTATTTTAGGGTGGATGAACTCATGTCCTATTTTAGGGTGGACGAACCCAAATGTCCTCCGATTGTCTATGGGGACTAATTGTAATGATGCCCCCGATTGTTTTTCGGGGCTTGATGGAGTGACGCCTCTGATTGTTTTCGGGGATTGATGAAGTAATGCCTCCGGTTGTCTTCGGGGCTAGATGTTGATTGTTGTAAAAATGTAGAGCAAAATTATAAATAAAGTCATGATAAAGTAAAATAAGACAAAGGTAGGTGAGAAATAAAGTCGTGTGAGATATGATGGTGGAGCCGTGGGGTAAAGTGATGTCTTTAATTGTCTTTGAAGGCCTTTGCTGATTTGTAATTAGTTGAAAGTCGCCTCTGATCTTCGATATTTAAGCCTTGATGTACAATTTGGTGGATTGAGTGGCCCTTGTAATGAACTTGATTCTTATTCAATAAATCAAGGGAATTTTACCTGCAAATTTTGGGTAAATATGTTAGTAAGAATATAAAGTCATGATGAATTAAAAGAAATAAAGTAAAATTAAAGATGTGGTCATTTGACTTATTCAGGCGAGGTCCTGGAGGCAAACGATGATTTTAATGTAATCCAATAGTGACTTCTTGTATCTTTGTTGTTCCTGCACTCAAAGAAAAATTCTTAGTTGGAAGGGGGTGTTGATTCGCGTTGAATCGAAGCTTGACTTTGTTGGCCTTCCGTCCATCATGTTTGTTCAGAACTTATGATCTCCGTTTGAGACTTGGTAGATGAACAATAAAAATATCTTATAAAATAAAAATTATCATTTGAAAGAGATATTTGTTAGTGTAGAAGAAATGTAAGTCTATGTTTATAAGTTGTGAAAAATAATTTCTACCAACTCTTAGATTGTGACAATTTTGAAACAAAATGAACGTCCTTTGTCTGTTATACTTCTTGTCAGGCAGCAGCCTATAGCTTGACAATATCCGGTCATTCCTTGACCATATTTACCAAAATCTGCCCCAGTGTCGATTTTGAAGAAGCATACTAAATTTATGTTGTGATGAGACCGAACCTTATATAGGTTGCCTAAGTATCTCGCCAAGAGAATCAGGTCAGAACGTAGTTCAAGTACATAGAAATGATTTGGAATTTTCTAATAAAGGGACCGAATCCGATTTGGATTACCTACATATTCCACCAAGGAAATCAGGCCATGTGTAGTTCAAAATTACATAAATAGTAAAAGAATTTTTAATTTTTAGCCTAATGTGACTGAACCGTATGTGGGTGGCCTACGTATCCCATCGAGGGAATCAAGTCAGGCGTAGTTCTTCTATTACAAATAAGGAAATTTAGAAATGTTCTATTGTAAAACCGAACCCTATATGGGCTGCCTACGTATCCTACCAAAGGAATCAGGTCGGAACGTAGTTCGTGAATTACATGAAAAGTAGAAGTTACATTCAAAATCTATCTAAAGTCACCCTTTGTTGTAGCATATTGACTTCTCTTGAATGGAAAACTTCATGCTCGAATATTCTCATGTTGTCATGTTTCTTGATCGATTGTTCAATTGTAGGTTATCTTCCCATCCTCCAAAAATGTTGCTTGGCTTTCGAACTTTGTTCATTTGTTTCATTATGTCACAATCATAAAGTTGGCAGATTTGAAAATTCATAAAGATGTATATCTAAAAGTAATAAGTAAGAGACAATTAAGAAAATAGGAAATGCATTCATAGATTTTGCAATTAAGACTTTCAAAAAAATGAGGCAAAACAACATAAAGTTTTAAGGCATGATTTAAGCCTCGACTTTTAAAACCGTGCTACTTCAAAAGTGTTACTACTTGTTCAATCTACCAAGACTCCCGGTGAACGAGAAACGGAGTACAAGTCCAATTTTTCAAAGTCTCCTCTGGTTCAGCACCCCAAATGGTCGGTGTCTCGGTGTCGTAGAGAGGCATGTAAGATGTTGTAGTAGTAACCTCTATTGCTTCTTGTCCTTGGGTTATTAAGATAGGAGCACTAAAGGCAGACAAAGTATCATTTTCCACCTTTCCAATGGGCACAATATTTCCGTTCAACACCACATTTTCCTCTATAGTTATCATGTTCACGTCAGCATTTCCATGTTTAGGCAAATGGTTGTTGTTCACATTGGGTTGAGGTCCAGTAAGTTGGATTGCTCCTTCTTTAATCAAGGCTTCAATCTTGTTTTTGAGACCATAACAATCTTCAGTGTCGTGTCCAACAAATCCAGAATGATAGGTACAACACTTGGAACCATCAAACCATTTTGGAATGGGATCAGGAATTTTCCCTTCAATCGGTTGTATCATACCTGTTGTTTTCAACCTCTCGAACAACTGAGCCAATGGTTCGGCTATTTTTGTGTAGTTGCGAGTGGTTTTGAATTCATGATTTGGACGAGCTCTAGGTGCGGCGTATGGTCGATTTTGAAAAGTTGAAGCTTGGAGTGGTTGGTATGAATGTGGTTTATTATAAGTAGGAGCTCGAAGTTGATAGTAGTTCGCTTGGGTGTTGTAGACATGGTAAGGAGTTGATGGAGGATGGTAGAGACTCGGTGAGGCTTCACCAAATTGGTAAGGGTAAATGGGTTGATGTGGTTGAGTTAGGTAAGGATTAACTTGACTTGGCCTACACCCTTGGTCAATCATGACAACAGATACATCTTCTTTCTTCTTTTTGTTCCCATTGATAGAACCATATTGAATCGCTTTGCTTGCAGCTTGCAAGGCTGTAAAGTCTTGGATTCTTCTTGATTTGATTCCTTCTTCCAAGATTTCTCCTATTCTAATGATTTCTGTGAACTTTTGTCCCATCATGGTTATCATTTTCTCATAGTAAAAATTGTTATCTTGGGATTCAATGAAGGTAGCAGTCATTTCACTTTCACCCATCGGTGGTTGGAGTCTAGCTGCTTCTGACCTCCAACGTAGAGCATACTCACGAAATGTCTCTGTAGACTTCTTCTTTAACTTAGTGAGGTAGAACCTATCTGGTATGATGTCGGTATTGAACTTGAATCGATCCATAAAGTCTTGTGCCATATCACTCCAACCACACCATTTATGGAGATCTTGTTGTGTGTACCAAGCAAGAGCTTCACCAGATAAACTTCTTATGAACAACTTCATTCTGACCCTCTCGTCTCTCCCCACTCCTACCAGTTTGTCACAATACGCCCTTAGATGTGTATGAGGGTCACCAATTCCATTGAAAGTATCAAACTTTGGCAGTTTGTACCCTATAGCCAAATCAATGTCAGGTTGCACACAGAGATCCTCATATTCTAGGCTTTTGTTTCCCTTAGTAGTTTGGAGATTTCTCATTGCTTCCTTAAGATCGCGAATCTCTCTAGCTAACACATCATCGGCCTTTGCCTTGACATCCTTCTCCATTTCCTCATATTGATCTACCTCGGGTTGAAACTTGACCGATATTGGATTGGTATAGGTTTGAGTTTCCACTGCATATACCGGAGGAACAAGTTGCATGTAAGGATTGGCAATATGTGCCCCTTATATATGTTGGGTTGGATAAGTTTGGACAATGGGTGTATTTTGAACAGGAGGTGATGGATTCGATGGGTTTACGGGAGTAGTTGTAGGTTGTGGATATGTGTTAATGGGTTGAGAAATATAAGGAGTATGAGTTGGGGGTTGATTTTGTGGGTTGACATGTGGATTAGGAGGTGTAGCATAGGTAGTGTAGGTAGGTAGTTGACTTTGTGCAGGAGTGTAGATGGGAAACAAATTTGGTGGATTTGCGGGAGTAGTTGGAGGAAGGTTATTGTTGGTAGGCGGAGGTTGTTGTGGAGGAAAGTGTTCAGGTATGGGTGAATCAAGTGATGGAAAACGAGGTGGGTTTGGTGCAGCACTCCTAGGTTCAGGAAGTGGACTTTGGAGTGTGATGGATAAGTTGGTCAAGTCTCTAACCCGAGTTAGTTCACTACATAAATCCTCAATCTCTTGAGTCAAACGGGCGATGTGTTCATCATGTTGAATAGTAGTTCTATCTTCGGAGGTCTCGGGAGAGTCATTAGGAACCATGATATGTCCTGGACCAATTAGATCAGATGCGGTTGGATTAATCATAGTAATTTTTCTTCCTTGAATAGCCCAACTACGCCGAGGTAATGTTGATGACTTGGACCTTGTGAAGTAAGGATGGTCGGCCAGCTCGATTGTCAACACGAATCAACCTTGGTAGGGAAAAAATAAAAATAAAAATAATAATAAGACAGAAATAATGTTAGTTTTAAATGAAGAGGTAAAGTCATGTTCACATAATTCAAATAAATCACGTAGCATGCAAGTCATCAAATAGATTCAAATAAATTGTAAGAATAACATGTAAACAAGTCATCAAGTAAAGTCAAATATATCGCAAAGATAACATGTAAACATGTCCTAATATGAAACATGTAAACAAGTCATCAAGTAAAATCAAATATGTCGCAAATATAACATGTAAATGTGTCCTAATATGCTTGTGACCTCTTTGTGCCAGAGGTTGGCCTAACGTAAATTTAAGCAGTATATTTGCCACAATATGTCATCCCATTACTCTTGATTAATTAAACAGTTTTTTTCAAAATAAGGTACAAAAGTAATGAAAAATTTATTACATGTCGAATGAATACAATGTAAAGTACTTTTAAAATAAAGTGAAAGAAATTTTGTCATGTCCGTCCTTCTTGGTTCCTTTTGGTGATATCGCCACTCTTGTACTCCAACGTCAAGTCTTCATCAATGTCACAGAAAGATTAGCCATACCACCTCCTAAAGTTTAATTAATTAGAGAAAATGGTCCATATTTTGACATAAATATTTCTCAAATATGCACATAAATAATGATAGGTCGTCACTTGGGATCGGAAACCCACTTGGACATTTAAGGTAAAGTCGACTAATGGACTTAATACACCAAGGGTATAAAATCTCTTAGGTCATGAAATGATGTATGCTCCTTGTAAAGTGTGTTGGTTTAGCTCTACTCTAGGTAAACTAGGAGTGGGTTTTACTAGATACAAGGTTCCCGAGTGGACTACTCGAGTGAGAACGCTATGCGGTCACACGGAAAAAGATCCGGACACCCCACGCATATGCCAACTCTCCTAAATTTTGGAATTTTGAAAGAAATTTGCGGGTGCGCAAAACACACCTCGCGTGTACGTGTGATAGTGTGAATTTCCAAGAAGTGGAGAAATATGAACAGAATGACAGTTAAGTAAAGCAGTAACATATAAACATTTATAACACACAAACACTTTATAGCATGTAAACGTGATTTATTGCTAATGAATAATTTATATCATGTGAAAATAATTCAAAGCGAACAAACAATCAATTGCATGTAAAAACAGTTTACGATAAATAATGTAATTAAAGTAAGCACATAAAAACCTAATTAAACTAAATCCGTTGTGGTTAGAACCTATTAAGTCCCCAGTGAAGTCGCCAAGCTGTTATACCCCATGTTAACCGTGTCAAAATAGTGTACAACATTTTGGAGATTTCTAAAGTTATTGACTAATTTAAGAACTCACCACCTAATTATTACTAGATTTCTAAAGTTATTGACTAATTTAAGAAGTCGCCACCTAATTATTACGGTGAATTAGGACACCTATATTGATTAAAGTTATGTTCTAAAGTTAACTTCATTTTAAGGTCTACTAAACTTAAAATTCTAGGTAAGGGTTCAACTAATCTAAAGGGAAGGGGTTAGGCACCCTTTAAGATCCATTAAAAAATGGTTGACCGCTCGAACTTAGTTAATTAATTAAGCTAAGTGTTAAAATAAAATATAGATTTTTGAAATACGAGAGTAGTAATATAAATATGTAAGTTTCTTAAATTTGAAATTTGAAAGGTGATCTCATGAGTTGAGAACACTCTTTTTATTAGCCAAAAATACCCAAAGTAAAAGATAGCGTAGAAAACAACTTTTATCCAAAAATGATTATGATCTTTTAATAAAATATATTTTGGAACTAATCAAATGTAGTAAGATATTTAAAATATACCAATCCATCTGTGGAAAACGATTTTGGAACTAATCAAATGTAGTAAGATATTTAAAATATACCCGTCCATCTGTGGAAAATGTTTGAATTTACAAACAAAGTTAAAACAAACATCTTTGATTAGTTTACACTTATGAGTGGTTAAAATTATCGTAGGTAACTAAAAAACATTTCTTTTCTTTTTACTATTAAGCCAGACTCTAGGGAATAAGTTAATTTTATTCATATTTTTAAACTAAGTGACTCATCAATAAAGTATTCAAATAGAGATCAAATATGTCTAGATTGTAAAATAAAGCATAACAGCAAACAAAATAATTAAGCTAGCATAAAGGTAAATAATAGGCTAGACAACTAATTTTGTACAGATAGGTCTCTGGAAATAGGAAAAGCGAGTAAATGTTTTATCAAAATACGAGTGGTCAATCCCATGTTCGGTTTATGCAAGCTCCGTATGACAATGGTGTCGTTGAGTCTCACGGTGAGACTCTTCAACTCCGGTATGTACATGTAAACAAAGATAAGAAAAGAAATAAAAATTAGCAAGCATGTAATGGCGAAGTATCAAAATGAACAATGAAATTTCTAGCAAATAGCAATAAGAAAACTAAAAAGAAAACAGTCATACGGGAGAAGCACAACAAGGATTATAACCATATAACAAATTAAGAGCATCAACTTCATCTCCCTAATACGACAATTTATGGTCTACTTAAATATACATAATCTCATAACCATGATCCTAGGATGGTATTAAAGAGAGTTTGCATTTAGAGTAATAGGGACAAATGACAATATTATTTACACAAGACTACTAATTAATTCATTTAGTTAAAGATGGTTAAAATTAGTTCTTTTATATAGTGTATCTATCATATAACGAAATCTTAATCATGATTTCCAGAAGAACTGAGTCAGGGATTTAAATCGTCAAACTAGTAGATTCAAAAATTGATCCTAAGTTCATGCTTTTCTACAATACAAAATAAATAGAGTTATCTATGCAAAGTTTAAAAATATGATAAGAAAGTTAGAGTCAGAGTCGTGTACATAATAATTTATTTGAAGCTACAAACATGGAATATGAACCACAAGCATCAAAACATATATATCATTTGTCATTTTTCATATAGAAACTAATACCGAACACGCTGGCCAGCTGGATGAAAGAGTAAAATATAACAAAGTAAAGCGGTCGAGATTACTGATTGTGGGGCAGTGAACTGAGGGCGTTGTCGATCTAGAATCCCGAACTCGCTATTTCAAAACGAGGAAGGATGAACAACCTTTGCTAAAAATAAAACACGTATGAAAGTATTTCAAAGCTAGGAAACTAATACTTTTTGTGGGTGTTCTTGCAAGTATTCTGGCCTTTGAGAAAGGTGAAAATTTTCCAATGTTCAAAGGTGCTTTTGGCTGAGAGTTTGAGATGTTTTTATAGGCCAAAATTCAGATTAAGATATGTTTGAGCGGGAGTTTGAACATGGCTGTTTGAATTCAAAATGACCGTTCACAATAATCCAAAATAAAGCCAAAGAGATGCTAAAATATCGTTGTATTCCAGGTCTACATATTTCATGATAGGCCAAGGATTTGAAATCTTTTGAGTGCTCAAAGAGAAAAAGTTGCCTTGATATAGAAAGATGTTGAAAAAAAATACAAAGAGTGAGAAGAGTTTCACCAAAATAGAGAAACCAAAATATGTCCATGTTGAAAGCTAAATGGAGGTTTGCACGTAAATGGACAAGGAGAAAGTGACATTTTGGAGAGAAGTGTGGCTGATGAGTTTAGTATAATGTTAGGGTTGAAGATTTTCTGATATATTTTAAATGGGCTAAGCGAATTTGGGCCTATTTTGGACAGATTTGACATAAAAAAAAGGGGCTGAATATTTGGTCCGATTGGAATCGATTAGGCCCAATTTTATGGTTCTTTTCTTTCTTATATTAATTCTTTTAAGCTTCTAACTAGTATAAATACATTATATAAAATTTTTAGTAAGGACGAAACTTGAAATAAAGTAATGACAATCTATTTTAAAGAAGACGACAATAAAGTAATAATAGTAATGTCGAAATAAAATATATAATTTTAAAATAATGAAAATGATAATACAAAGATGATAATCATAAAAATAATAAAAGTTAAAGTAATATAGATAATTACGATAGCAGTGGAGATAAATGGAAAATAATAGCGAATTATAAAGTATTCGAATTATTAGCAACTTAGAAGCTCAACGAAATAAATTAGAAGAAAGGAGGGACAAAATTTGGTGTCAACACATATACATATATCATCTTCTTATTTTGAATTTTAGTGATAAATATAGCACTAATTGATAAGTCAAAATTACCTATACACACCTTTATTTTTCATAATTCCCATTATTTCCTACCATTTCTAAAAATTTCCAAAATCCCTTATTTTACTTCCAAAATCAAAACTTCGGATACATAACTCCCCACTCCCCAAACACATGTTTATCACTTCTTCCTAATTTAATTTCTCTCCCAATTTTTATTTCCATGATCTTTTCAGTTAATTGCTCCATTACGTTTGAAATTCGAAATCAGTCTCTTTCCTGTCAAAATAATTTTTCTTGACAACTTCAAATGCCTATATCCCCTTTTTTTAGCAACCAAAATGTTGTTCAATGGAAACCTACGCCAGTTTAGATCGGAATGTGACAGTCAAACATGTACTGCTACCGAAGATCGGGTTCATCCTTTGTTTTTCATTTTTTTTCTTCTTCAAAATGATGATGTCACGATTCGAGCCTACACCCTGGATGTGACTGACACTCTAGAACTATTGCTGGTCCCAATTGAACCCTAATCCTGACTGACTACAAGCGGAAGACTAAATTGAGCATACATAAGCATTAAATTGAAAGAAACGTTTAAAAACAGTATGTTGAATCTCAAAACTTTGTTGAATATACTAAGTATGAAACATAAGTTTTAAATAGAATATCTGAAACTGAAAACTACCCAAAACTGTCTATTTATGAAACCTCTACTATACAAAGATGAGTGTCGGGACAAGACCCACGACTCCTCAAAATAACTACTACTAACAACTCATAAAACTGGAGTACTCGAAAGCAAGGAGGTCTCACTAATAAGAAGACGAGCGGATGAAGTGGTCAGACTCTTGTTGAGGATCCTAATAACTTGTATATGCATCATTAAAAGATGTAGGTCGAATGACATCAGTACATTTGTAACACCTCGCTAATTGAAAGAGCTAAAATTAGAAAGAACTAAATTGGAAATAGCAAAATCTGAAATTTTGCAAATTATGCTTAAGTTATGAGTTTGGGTCAACTTCAAACGACCATAACTTTCGGTACAAGATGAGTCAGGTAGCCCATAAGATATCAAATGAAAGGTCTTGAAATCCTCTTTCCAACGCCACCAAGTTTGCTAATTTTCGAGATCATATGAGGGAGATACGCTCGTTTGAATTTGGTTTGTCCAGTTAAGGAAACTTACTCGAAAATATGAGGGGTATTTTGGTCTTTTCCTTACCCTATCAGAATTAATTCATTTTTAGTAAATAATTAAGGGTCTAAACTGATTTGGTTCAGTTTACACAATCATAATTTAGGCTAGGGTTTTAGAAAAGAGTTCAAGAAGAGAAAAGAGGAGAAAAGTCAAGCGTTCGTCATGTTCTTGAGATTTTTGGTTGTGGATTTCGGCAAGGGTTTGATCCCTCAGAGGTATGTGAGTTCACATAGCATTGAGTTTGTTCACCCACGCGTCAATCATGTGATTTTCAACGTAATTTCATCCTAGAAAGTTGAAGGTTTGATGTTTTTGATTAGTGTTATTGAATTTGCTTTCATTCTTGATATGGGATGGGATTGATGAGTTCTTGAGATAATCGTATCGAGTTTAAGATTTATTTTTGAGTACATTCTTGTGTACATGTAATGGGTAACTGAATATAAAGAGAAATTGAGAAACAAAAATCGAATCTAGTCCAATTAAGGTCAGAAAACGAGTTGAAAAATTCGCCGGAACGTTCTGGGGGTGGGTGGCGTTGTGCGCCAGCAGTGCGCCAGCAGTGCACCAGCATGCCAGGGTCGCCTGCCTCCACCCTTTTTCCACCGTTTTACCCGTCTAAGTTCTCCTAAAGTGTACCTACACTCCCTATGGATTCTAACTACTCTAAACAAACTTCTAAACATCTAGAAATCAGTCATAAACATGAATCATAACCCTTGAATCCATGATTCAAATTCAAGGTAGAGTGGAGAGTCAAGTCTTGAGAGTTCTTCGAGTCATTTTAAGAGGTCTTTTGCTATTGTTTTACAACTTTTTTTAAATGACTAGAACATAGAGTTGAGAAGAGTAGAGTAAGTTCATTTTCTTTAAAATGATATATGGGAACTAAGTATTCCCAAGAGCAAATGTATTTACATTTAAGATGAGAGGAAACACCATTTTTCGAAAGAGTTTTCATGAGCAGTTTTAATACCATCTCTTTTAAAAGAAAGATTTTTGAGTAATAATCTCAAACCACAAAGAGAGTTATGTTTTTAAACATATGAGCTAGTTACATCTTGGGATTATTATTGAGCACCGATATGGGGACGAGTTCAGATAACTCAAAGTATCCATAAATCATGTAGCCAACGTGGGTAGAAATGATCATACTTTTTAGATGATTCCTTAATGCTTTTTAGCATAGACTAGTGGATTCACTTAGCAGTAGGTTCTATACCCTGACAAAGTATAGGACAGTTTTAGCAGCGTGGGCTAGACGTTGTATCATCACATAGATCATAGTGATGGTTGTCGGTTAGAGAAACTCCCACAGACTTATTTTGTATCTTTACATATGCAAACATAGTTTATATTGTATTTTCTAATACATTGAGTTCTTGTCTACTATTTAAAGCTTTTGTTTATACTGCATCTTTATTACTGCTTTATATTGAAATGAGTTGAGTAGAGTTGAGATGAGGTAAATGTTTCTTTCAGTTCAAGTTCAAACTTATGTCTTGTTTTAGATTTCCCCTCACATGCTCGTTAATTCCATGTACTGACTCCATTTGGCCTGCATTTTTTATAATGCATAACTAGCATTAGCCTCTAGCACTTTGTTGATCGAGTCGAGTTCTAGAGTCATTGGTGAGCCTCCTTGCTTTTCGGAGGATCCCTTTATTATGTTTTATTATTCAGTTTTGTTAGGATGAACGGGGGTCTTGTTTTGACATCCCTCATAGTATTTAGAGACTTCATAGATAGATAGACACTAGTTCATGAGTATTTTCATTTTCATTTCGCTTATGTTGAGACTTGAGTTGCCACTTTGTCTAGTTGAATGTTATTTCTAAAACATTCTAAGTCATCATTTGAGTTATAGTTACTTTTTAAAGTGTTTTTATTATGAGTAAGTCTTCTGCTAAAATTAAGCCAGACCAAGGGTTCTCTTGGGGACAACAATGGTTCTCGAGTGCCAGTCACGTCCAGAGTGTAGGCTCGAGGCGTGACAACATTGAATGTACGAGCATGTAATATAGTTGAATAACAAATAACTGAAAGAAAGGACTAGAATAGATAACAATGTACTCAAGCTGAATGTAAAGAAACAAATGAGTTAAATCATTTAAAGCTTTACAAAATACTTTCTCATCTCTGAACTCAACATAATAAGTGATATATAAAAATACGCTTTAACTCTATTGGGAGATTCTCTAGCCGACAACCATCACTATGAGCTACATGATGATACAACGTCTCGCCACGCTGCCAGAACTATCCTATACCTTGGGGGGGGGTATATATCACCTCAACTAAGTGGATCAACTAAGCAATAATGATTCATTTAAAAAG
The DNA here is from genome assembly GCF_000226075.1 of Solanum tuberosum. Classification (NCBI taxonomy): domain Eukaryota; kingdom Viridiplantae; phylum Streptophyta; class Magnoliopsida; order Solanales; family Solanaceae; genus Solanum; species Solanum tuberosum. Next base: position 18,334 of record NW_006238954.1, read on the forward strand.
TATGATACTTTACCCATGTTGGCATACATGGTTTATGAAGATTTTGAGTTGTCTGAACTTATCCACATATCGGTGCTCAATACTACTCCCAATAATATATACCTCATACTTATATGTTTTAAAAAATAACTCTTCCTTGAGTTTGAGATAATTGCTCAAACTACCCTCTTAAAAGAGGTAACTGCTCTTGAAATATCTGTTGAACTCATTTCTCATTTAGAAATCAAAGTTTCTCTTTTATCAATGTAAAAACTAATACCTTTGGGAATACTTAGTCCCTTTATACTCTTAATCAACTCATACTTGAAAACTCTTTCTAAAAAACATATCAAAATCATATTGTAATATGATCATTGATGACTCAGGAAGTCATACTGCATAAACATTGATGGTATATCTAGATACCATACTGCTTAAACATTGATGGCATACTCAATCGTCATACTAATCATGTTTTACAAACTCTTTCTCAAAAAGCATTTTTACTTCCTTAAAAACGCAGTTTAAAACTCAAGTGTTGACTTTAAAACTTCTCAAGATTTATAACTCAATTCATAGGGTTCATGCGGGAGTATGAACATGGTCAACTCAACTCAGGGATCTTAATAGCAATATGGAAACTCGGTACTCAGAACTCAATGATACTACTCATAAAAAAAATACTCAATTCGTAGGGTTCATGCTGAAATATAGACATTAATGAATCAACTCAAGAATCTTAATACATAACATATAACAATTCAATAATTAGGAATAGAATTTCAAAAATAATAAGGAACTCAAGAACTCAAATCTCATCCCAAGAATACTCAAATCTAGGGAAAGAATCCTAGATTATTGTTTTACTGATTTTAAAGTTGGTGTAGGGTGTGAGGACAAACTAGTCCAACACTATGATAGCCTTACATACCTGGAAGAGCAAGGTTCTTGAATAATATTGAATAAGAACTTGATTAGAAGCCTTGAAACCTTATCTTAAAGGTAACAATCAAGAAAACCTTTCTTGAGATTCTTGAATTAGTTTCTTGAAATCTTTATGGACAAGAATTATGATTTTCATTAGTGATTCATAATTTTATGGAGGAATTTGAGTTGGAAAGAATGGAATTCTTGGAGAAAGACTTACCTTGAAGAAGAATCTTGAAAAAGATGGAAAGAATCTTGAATGGAGTCTTTTACTTTGATTTTCCTTAGGGTTTTGCCTTAGGGCTTGAGAGAGAAGAGAATGATGTATTAAGAGATGTAAATCTGATTGATTTCAGTCTTTAATTTTTCTTGAAATTTGTTTAGGGTTTCTTAAAGGTGAAATGACAAAAACGACCCTTTTTAATATTTTCTTGTCGGCTAATTCGTCACTACACTATATCAGGTTACTAAAATGGTCATAACTTTTACTCAAAACTTGGATTGACGCGAAATTGGTGGCGTTGGAAAGAAAATTTAAATACCTTTAATTTGATAGGTTATGATTCACGTAACTCTTTATATTATAAGAGATATGGTCGTTTGAATTTGACCCAAGGAGAATCTTACATCAAAACGTAATCGATAAGGAAATTTTCAACTCTACTTTGTGCTAGGAGTTTCTAGTGACCTTAATTAATATCCAATATCATTCTCACACTAAAGAATTTACCTTTACAAATATGGGCAATTTAAGAATCTCCAAATACGATCTTATTCACAAATAAAGAATAGCTCGAATCTTATCTTAAAAGTTTTCGGGATGTCACAGCTGATACATATGGAAGATGCACCATATTTTAGTCTTGATTTTACACAATTAAATGAACCTTACATTGGTCATGTTTTTTATTATGAAGATATTGGTTGGGCTGAAAATAGATCTAAAAACTACACGATCCTTTAGTAATGGCGAAGGTAAACATTGGGAAGTTGAAGAAGGGTGTCCCTTCATCTTCGAAAGCATAGGTTGTTAAAACCTCTAAAAAGAGGGGTAAAAAATTTGCTCCTGCAATTACTTCGACAATCCTTACCTAAGGTTAGTATGCCGATCTTCTTTTATCGATTGTTGAATATGTTTTGGTTAGTTAATCAAAAAAATGATACATTAATGAAAAAATAATGTTTCATATTGTAATGTATCAATATTTAATTTTAATTAGTTGATACACTAAACCCTAATTTTGTACATTATTTGAGGAGTTGCTGCAATTTTCTGAAATTATTGATAAAAGAAATAAAGTTCAATAATGTATCATTCAAGACATGTATTTTTCAGTATGGATCAGATACAAAAGTTTACTAAAATGTATCAGATACAAATATAAGATAAATAGCAAGTTGCTAATTTAACTGTACTCCTTTGTTTGTATCATGTTTAAATGTTGGCAATTTTGTATCATGTTCAACTAGTGGGAATTTAGTATCAGATACAAATATCTGTCAGATTGCATAGATCATCAATTGATATTGAGTACCAGTTACTCTTTTTTTTTTAATCATTATGTATAAACTAAACATTAAGATACATTGTAGTTACAATTATGTATAGTATGATCAATTTGGCATGTTTATGGAAAGCAATAGGAGAGTTGTGGGTGTAAAGCCCAAATTTGGCATGTTTATGGAAAACATTTTTATTGAGGTAATTAGTATATAAAAACTTTTTAACTTCTTTTTTTATTGTTTACGATACATTAATTTTGTTTCTCATGATTTACTTTTATTTGATATTATTTATCAAGCTATGTTAGCAATAAAGAAGATCCTCCAAAGCCCAAAGGTCGCTTCACTCCACCTAGCAAGATGATTTGGTTCATGTCAAATAGTGATTATGTATCAATAAATAAGCACCCTTTGATGTTTTGTTTCTTTTTTTTAAGACAATTTTACTTAAGCTTTAGAGTGTTACTTTAAAAACTGTTTCTTGTCATTTTTGAATTTGTATATTTTTGTTATTGATTATATCATGTAAATTCTTATATTTTGTGTTTTAATTATAGGTTGATACATAACACATCATTTGATACTTAAATCTTTCACATTATTCATTTAGAGTTTCGAAATATAAGTCTCATATTCATAACTAATTTAATCAATTGTATAAAAGGAAAATGGTATTTGTTTGATACATTACATGTATATGGTGTTTCCCACTAGTTGAACATGTTACAAAAGGAAAGTTCAGAAATACATAATCAATTTTTGACTTAATGTATATAATACATTAGATATGAGTCTTATCAATGCATATAAATTACATAATTATGTATCAGATTCACATAAGTTATTTATTATTAGATAACTTAGATATGAGTCTTATCAATGCATATAGATTTACATAAGTTAATTGTGTATCAGATAAATCATTCACACACAAATTGAACTATTTTTTATACGAAATAGAAAAACTCACATATATTGTATCAATGCTTCACATTGTTAACAACTCAAACTACTTTATAGAAATATAACAGTGAAAATTCATATAATTGAAAAATTATTCAACATGAACATGAATGTATTATATAAATTCAATGATTAACTTTTCTTTGAAAAAAATAAAAGTTCTACGGTTGTGACCTTCTTGTCCACAATGTCTACAACAACTCGTGTAACTCGACTTTTAAAACGGTTGGATACATGTATCTCACCTCTAATGATACATGTACCTCGTAGTAAAAATATGGTATATAAAGTAATATTACAAACTATCGTGAATCATAGTAATTAGGATCTAAAGTAGTGAGATTTATGCATCAATATATCTGATACATATTCACTGCAATGTAGTAATCAAAGCAATGGGAATGCATATCTGTAATATTATTGCTCTTCAAAACAACAATTGCATGTGCACAAGGTATTTCTTCTAGTTGAAATCTCCCATAATTACATATTTTTCGCTCAAGGCTAACAATGTATCTTCTAGATTCATAAACGAAAAAATAAATTTAGACGATGCAACAACCGGCAAACATTAATTAAGTTAATGATACATTAAATGAAATACCATTTTTTGGTGTTTTCGAAGAAAGATTGATCAAACAATTAACTGATACATCACTTCAAATACATAAGTACCAGATACACACTATTAGCTTGATATATGTTTATAAATATCAGAGCTAGATACACACTCGTTAATAATGATATACAACATGTGTCTGATACTTCTTAATTGATACTCATTTTGTTATATGTATCAGATACAATATGTTATTCTAATAAATGTTATACAAACCAGAGCTAGATATACATTCGCACATATCAAATACAAAATAATGACGATATGATAATTTACAGATAAAAAGACAAAATACGCTGGTAATCTAATACTAATGTATCATGACTTACATATAAATATCAAAAAATAGAAAACAAAAAAAACATATTTTCATGATACATTTAAAATAATATGTATCAAAATATCAATTACAAACTCACTAAATATCTTAGGAATAACAATATATCACGACTTATATATCAAAAAAATAAAAAGTATTTAAAAAAGAATGACCTAGTTTGACTTGGAACGGAGTTTAAGAAAAGAAAGAAGACTTTTTAATCTTGTGGTCCTAAATTAAAGTTATGTCAAATATACCAAAATACTCTTTAATCTTGTGGCCTTAAAAATGCCACGTGGAAAGTTGAAGTTAAAGTGTTGCCAAAAAAGGAAATGGGTCATTCTTTTTGTGTAACATCTCGCAAATTGAAATAACTATGAAGAAGCACATAATTGGAAAGTCATTTTTGGAAAGAATACAGAAATCTAGAAATTTAGTTAAGTATGGGAAAAAAAGAGAGTTTTTGGTCAACTTCAAACAGTTATAACTCCTAGATCAGGATGAGTTAGGTGTAATTCCAGTTATTTTTGGAAAGCTCTTGGAATGATCTTTCTAACGCTGCTGAGTTTGCTCGATTCTGAGTTCGTATGAGTGAGTTATGCCCTTTGGAGGTTGGGTTGTTGGCATAGGGAAGTTCAATCCGAATTTTTAAGGGTAGTTTGGTCTTTTCCCTAACCATTTCTTTAGGTTATATTAAAGGTCTAAGCTGATTTTAAATCAGTTTTCCCTTTTAAAAGTGAGTTAGGGTTTGAGAGAGAAGAGAGAAAGAAGAGGAGAAAGTGAAGAAGAAGCAAGGTTCATCAAGATCGTCGTGGATTTCGTTGAGGGTGATCCCTATTAGGTATGTGAGAGCATATAGTGTGAGGTTGGTTCATCCCCCACACGCCAAACTTCTTTTAATTCCAAAAAAAAAGATTGGTTGTGTTTGTTGAATTCGTGTGGTTGTGTTGAAGTTTCTTGTTAATTTGGTACATGTTTCTGGATGGAATTTCGAGTTGAATCTATTGTATATTGAGGGTTTTAATGATTATGAGTGTTTGGGGAAAGACCTTTGTTGTTGAGAGGGTTTAGAGTTGGAGAAACTAAGGAGAAAAGTCGGATTTTCTGGGGAAAAGGCTGGGGCGTCGCGCCAGCCAGCGCGCCCCAAAAAAGGCTCTGAAGTTCCCCTCTTGGGGCGGCGCGCCATGCAGTGCGCCCAGCAGGCCTTTTAGAATTTGAGGGCTGGCGCCCCGCGCCTCTCAGAGCGCCAAGGACGCCAATCCTCCCCATTCCTTCCCCACTTTTTCATACATGTTCCTTGGTAATGTACCTATGTTTTCTAGTTGATTTCAACACTCTAAGGTACATCTAAACATGACAAACTCATCCATAAACATGAGATCATTACCCTTGAATCCATAATCCAATTCGAGGAAAGTTAGGATCAAAGTCAAGTGAAGTTAGAGTCAAGTCTAGAAGTTAAGAAGTAAGTCAAAGCAAGTTTTTTTTAAGTTTTCAAGAGTCTTTAATGAACGTTCAAACTTCGTTTTAAGGGTCAGGTTTCAAGCAAAGTATAGAGTTGAGTTCATTTCTCAAAAGTTATTAGGGAACTAAGTATTCCCAAAGAAGTTCATAAAATGTTTTCACATTTGAATAAGAAAGGAACTATGTTTTCCAAGAGAGCCTTTAGGGCTAAGCTTTGAGCAATTATCTCAAACTAAAGAAAGATGTGTTTAAAACACTTATGAGCTAAAGTATTTTTGGGAGTAGTATTGAGCACCGAATTGGGGACGCGAGTTCATATTAACTCAACTTTCCATAAGAACCATGTAGCCAACATGGGGATCTAACGGGTCATTCTTTTTAGATGATCACGTAAGTTAAGCTAGTGGATCCACTAAGTTAAGTAAGGTCCTATATCACGGCAACGTATAGGATGGTCCTTCGGCAACGTGAGGTAAAACCTTGTATCATCACTAGGGCTCATAGTGGTGGTTGTCGGTTAAAAAACCTCCGACTAAAGTTATATTACTTTTATATAGGTAAAGTTGAGTTTGTTATCGTTTTATCCTTAATGAACTAAGTTGTTTACACTGTTTTACAAGCTTTATATATTGCATGTGTCGTATTGCTTTATATTGAATTCGGTTATTCATGAGTTGAACAGAGCCAAGGTAAGTGTTCCTTTGTACTCATTTCAAGCTTAAGTTGTTGTTTAGCTTTCCAGCTCGCATACTCGTACATTCAATGTACTGATACCAGTTGGCCTGCATCTTATTATGATGCACACACAGGTAACCAGGATCAGCATCCAGCACACCGTTGATCCAGCTAAGCACTCCAGAGTCAGTGGTGAGCCTCTTTGCATTTCGGAGGACTCGGTTATTTTGTTTTTCTTAATTTTGCTTTATTAGGATGTTGCGGGGTCTGTCCCAACATCCATCTCAGTGTTATAGAGGCTTCATAGACAGTTAGTCAGTTAGTATTGAGTCTCTCATCTGTGTATATATATATAAATATATTCTATTTTGAGACACGAGTTGCCTTTTTGGCCAGATTTTTATCATTTAGGTTGTTTTATGACCTTTTATTGCATGGAGTTATTCCGCTAAGTTAGTAAGCCAGGTCAAGGGTTCGCTTGGGGGCCAGCAATGGTCTTCGAGTGCTAGTCCCACTCAAGGTGTAGGCTCGGGGCGTGACATTTTGAAACAGATTAAAAAGGAAATTAGATCATTCTTTTTGAAATGGATGGAGTAATTCACAATACAAAATAACCAATTCCATACCTTTTTTTTTATCAAATCTTTGTACCTTGAAATTGAAGTTGTGGTTTACTTTATATTTCACTATTACAGAGATGAGTGCTACTTTATTTAATAAGTATCGTTTTCACTTCGACACAGACAATTTCACCAGATGTAGCATCAAAGCAATGTATCTCCCCAGCCATCATGTATGTCTGTTGTATCAATGGAGAATTTGATATTCAATTCAATTGTAATGATGGATTTGAGATTCACAAAAGAAATCGTATTTCCAACAACTATTCTATCAGTCTTATATCGTTCATAACTCATATTGCTCACCCAAATTCCTAATATCTCAACAAAAATCAATATATTCATCATGTATCAGCAACTATGATCGTCTATTTTGGATATGTTATGATTTGGGATAGATGGAGGAGAAGAAAAATTGAATTTTGAATTCTTTGAATCTGTTACGAATTGGAATAGATGGATATCAATTTATTTTACGTGATTCGTGAAATTGATAATTAATTTTACGTTTAGATTCCTTTTTAAGCATAACAGTCAAGTTATGTATCCGGATGAGTAGAATGTATTCTGATGCTACAATTTTTGAAGGATTTTTATAAAATAGAAAATAGTAGGGATATGATGTACTTTAGGTTTACAATATGGGATTTATGTATGTTATACAATTTATAATCCCCTCAATAACAAACTAATATTAGTTAATACATTATATTATTCATTTGTGTTGTTAAATTTGACTTTATTCATTTCGATCTTTTTTGCCCTCCTCTAACAAAATATGAATTGTAATTATGTATAATGAATTGAATTTTGTAGAAAAATAACAAACAATTATATTACAGAGTCATATGAAATTAATACTGTAACACCTAAAAAAATTCTAAGTTAAGACTTGAACCATCTTCATTTGTGAATAAGATCATACCGGATGATTCTTAAATTGCCCATATGTGTGAAGGTCAATTCTTTAGTGTGGGAATGATTTTGGATATGAATTATGGTCACTAGAATCCTCTACCACAAAGTTGAGTTGAAAGCTTCCATATCGATTAAGTTTTGATGTAAGATTCTACTTGGGTCAACTTCAAAAGACAATATCTCTTAGAACTTAAAGAGTTACGTATCCCATAGCCAATAAAATTAGAGGTATTTGAATCTTCTTTCCAACACCACCAATTTCAAAACAATCTGACTTTCGAGTAAAAAGTTATGACCATTTTAGTAACCTTATATAGTGCAGTGACGAATTACTCGACGAAAAAAACATTAAAAAGAATTATTTTTGTCTTTTTACCTCTAAGAAATCTCAAATGAATATCTTGACTAATTAATGGCCCAAAACAATTAGATGTTTATCTCGTAATCCCTCATTCTCTTCTCTCTCAAACCCTAAGGCAAAATTAAAGCATAGGACTTCCATTCAAGATTCTTCCAATCTTTTTCAAGATTCTTCTTCAAGGTAAGTCCTTCTAAAAAAATATTATTCTTTCCAACTCAAATTTCTTCATACAATTATGAATCATTAATGAGAATCCTAATTCTTGGCCATAGAGTTTCAAGAAGCTATTTCAAGAATCTCAAGAAAGGTTTTCTTGATGGTGCTCCTTCAAGCTAGGGTTTCAAGGCTTCTAATTAAGTTATGTTTTAAAATTCTTCAAGAACTTTGTTCTTCCAGGTATGTAAGGTTATCATAGTATTGAACTAGTTCGTCCTCACGGCCGACATCTCAATTCAGTCAGAAATCGTCACATTTGAAGGATCCAATCATGATTCCTGATATCGAATTCAGTTTTTAACAGTTGAAGTTTTGATTTCCTTTATTATTTGTAGAATCTTATAATGTTGTTCATTCTTAGAATCACATGAACCTTATTGATTAGTAAAGTACATTTTAAAAAGAAATAGTGTGAAAGGTTCTCATGTATTCTTTTTGGTTTGAAAAACAAGTAGAGTTTAGGAGAAATTTCCCAATTCTAAACTAACTTGGGGATATAATTTTAACTTGAAAATTTGTTGGGGACGCTGGGGAGGGCCAAGGGCGGCGCTCCAGCAGTACACCCAGGACTAGCTTCAGTACTCTAGGCCCTAGGGCGGCGCGCCAGCAGTGCGTCCAAACTTAGCCCTAGTAATTTGGGGCCTGGTACCCCACGCCAGCAGTACGCCAAGGGTTGCTCTGTCAATCTCTCCTCATTTCTTTGTATTAGATCCTATAGGCTCCATATACCTTTGAAAATTATGACATATCCTAATCACATGTCTCAAAGCATGTTCAAAACTAAAGTGAGTTTAAGAGAAAAGTTCAAGAGTTTTTATTGAGTTGATTTTGAGTCCTGGAGTCCCTATTCTTTTGAAATTCTATTCTTAATTATTGAATTGTTATATGTTATGCATTGAGATTCTTGAGTTGATTCGTTCATGTCTATATTTCAGCATGAACCCTATGAATTCAGTATTCTTGATATGAGTAGTATCATTGAGTTTTGAGTTCTTGGGTTCTGAGTATTGAGTTTTCTATATTGTTATTGAGATCCTTGAGTTGATTCGTTCATGTCTATATTTCAACATGAACCCTATTTTGAGTTATAAATTTTGAGAATCTTTTAAAGCCAACGATTGTGTTTTAAATTGAGTTTTGAGGGAGTAAAGAGGAATATGAGAAAGAGTATGAGGTAACTAAGTATTTCCCAAATGTTTCATTTTTTACATGAAAAAAGAGAGTATTATTTTGAGAAAAGAGAAACTTTGATTTCTAAACGAGTTTATGTGTTCAGAAATATTTCAGAGTAGTTACCTCTTTTAAGAGGATAGTTTGAGCAATTATATCAAACTAGAGAAAGAGTATTTTTTATACATTGAGCATGATTATATACATTATTGGGAGTAGTATTGAGCACCGATATGAGATGCGTTCAGACAACTCAAAATTCTCATAAACCATGTATACCAACATGGGTGGAGGATCATACTTTTTAGATGACTCCTTATTCGAGCATAGCTTAGTGGATCCACTTAGTTGAGGTGTTCTATATCCCGGCAAGGTATTGGACAGTTCTGGTAGCGTGGGTGAGATGTTGTATCATCATGTAGCTCATAGTGATGATTGTTGGTTAAAGAATCTCCCAAAAAGAGTTAAGGTGTATTTTTGTATATCACTTATTATGTTGAGTTTCAGAGATGAGTAAGTGTTTTTGTAAAGTTTAAATAATTTCATTTCTTTAATCCTTTACATTCTATTGAGTTTATGTTTTATCTATTGCAGTCTTTTCATTCAGTTATTTTTGCTTTGGCTATATTACATACTCGTACATTCAAATGTACTGATGTCATTCGACCTGCATCCTTTTATGATGCAGATGCAGCTGTTCAGGATCATCAACAGGCGCTTCGCTGAGATCACTCTACACTTTAGTTATCTTTTGATGAACCTTCTTGTATTATGGAGGACTTCACATTTACTTTCAGTCTAGCAGTTCCGAGGCATCGTGAATTTTGTCCCGACACTTGTCTTAAATATTAGAAGCTTCATAGATAGATAGATAGATAGATTTGAGAAGTTTTTCAGTATGTATTTTTCCTTGAGATGTTTTTGCAAACTATTACACTTGAATTGTTGAGTATCTTATGGGCCGTTTGAGTTGAGTACTTACTTTGAGTTTAAATGCTAAAAATTTCTTTTTAGGCGTTTTTTTGCTTAAGTTAGTCTTCTGCTTGTAGTCAATCTGAATGAAGGTTCGCTTGGGGACCAACAATGGTTCTTGAGTGTCGGCCACATCCAGGTTGTAGGCTTGGGTCATGACAAACTTGGTATCATAGCATATAGTTCAAGTGTCTATGATGTCTTTGAAGCCGTGTCAGTAGGATCTTATTTATGACCGTGAGGACCCCGATCTATAAATGAGGGGCTACAGACATTTAGAAAATGTTTCCTTTCTTTCATACTTTAAGTCATGCAATAAAAATGTGTCATAAGGGACTTATTCATACTCGTGCATTTCTCAATTCCTTTCAATTACCCTTCATACTCAAGGTGGTTGAAATAGCAAAGCCCAGATCCTTATCGATGAGTTACTCTCAGCAAAAGACTTGAGAAAGTTATGAGACTTGCAAAAAGACTTAAGAGAAGCCCGTGAGTGATCTTAAGTTTTAAGATTCGAAAGAATGTACTCTTATTCATATTGTGTGTTCGAGCTAAAAATGATATGTACCCCCAGACTCTCTTCTCTAAACTTTATTCAGGTGAGACCTTATGAGGAAAGTATATTTTGAGCTTAAATAGTATTTTTCACCTAACGAGATAGTATGAGTTGCGATGTTATAAGCAGTAGTAGTAAAAGTGACCAAAGTTAGAAGAATACATGCAGATGTATAGTAATTTAAGAAAGGAAGATAGTGATGAGACAAATTATGTTGTTACACTCATGCACCCAGTAAGTTATCAATGAGGAGTTTTCCCTTATGAGTAGACTAAGAAGCGATGAGTTTGTTTAGATTTCATGATAGAAGGTAGAGTAAGATTTACCAGTATGGATGAGTTAGAATATACTTTAACCAGAAGGGGTTTATGTCAATGTAACATTGTGTTAGTGAAGGTCAAGTATAAGTGTTGAATAAAAGAGTAGAGAATTCATGAGGTGATAGATATAAGATAGGCTTATGATTTGAAGGGAGAGACCATAATATTTAGAGGGTTATAGAACAAATTAGGCAATGATGTATAGTGAATGGGTAAATAGTACTTAAGTTGGGAAATGGAATGTGATAGTAATCTGGACTGAGAGATAAAGATTGACTACTTGTCATGAGGTCTTAGTTAGTGAGTGTTTCTTAATTTTATCTAGTACTTATCAGTTAGTATAGTATGCGAGCAATTATATTGATATTCGTGTTTAGTACTAGACACTAAGCTTGAATTAGAGATGAGTGTCGTGATAAAAAAAAGAGGGCAACATGAGGGTGATGATGTTCATTTTTGCGATCTGATCTGGTAGATTTTATATAGAGTAGGTGGGGAATCAAGATGTTAGTTGCAATGAATGTGAGTGGTACAAGTGTGAGATTCTGACTTTTAGATGAGAGCAATAAAGTGTGGTTAAGTCATTAGAGTAACAAGACCATTGAGAGGTGTACTTGAGATCGTATGTAATCAGACGAGGTTCCAATTAAGTCTATGATTTTCATGTGTGCCTAGATAGTATATTTGAGCTGTCATTATGGAATAGGCTGATGTAAGCATTATTTTTCCCTTAGGAGTTAGATTAAGAGGCTTTATAAGTCAATGTGGGTAGTAGTTATAGAAAGTCTTTTATAGAAGCCAGAAGAAGTTACAAGAAGCATCTGAGAAGGAAGACTTAGAAGGAATCTTAGTGCTTGTGCATGGAGAGTTCAATAGCCATGAGATAAGCCTTTCCCGAATATTAGAGTAAAGCGAATGTAGATCAGATGGTGGAATAGATCCATAACTTTAAAGTGTCAGCTTCAGACTTAAGGTGGAGATGATAAGATGAGAAACCAAGCCAAGTGTGGAGAATCAAATAGCGATGTGTTCAAAAAGAGCTTTAGAGATATATCGATCCATTTATAATCTAGTGTATTCCTCAAAGTTAGTTGTTACAACATGTCTCTAATATCATAATTGTGTTCATGACTTATGCTCATACACTTCATACAGATTCACACCTATGCTCAGTTTCAAGAATGAGGGGCAAATACTTTAGCCCTTTGATCTCATAATATCATTATCTTATAGTATCCAAAAACTTAGTCTGTCATCAGATCATCACTCATCTATATATTTAAAAAAAAAATAGAAAATAAAGAATGCAATAAATAAAAGTTCACAAATAATAGTACTAATAGTATTAGTAATCTTTATATTTTAATTTAATACTTAAATTAAATGTATTTAAATTTATTTTACAATATCTAAAATTAATAAGTTAATGAATTGTAAAGTTCAGTTAGAACTCTTCTACGGGTAGCTATTTTTCGGGGGGAGTTAGATTTTTTTCCCTTTTTTATCTTTCTTTTTACAAAAAAAAAAACAATTTAAATTTTTTTCTTTTACCACGTGTTAGTTTAATTATAATTAAAATTTATTTTAATGTAAATATAAAAATCTGACAACTTCCCACAGAAAAGAGTTTTAAACATGTTTATTAAATTTTTTAATGTAAAAATTTAATGAAAACGCAAAATAAATTTCCTATAAAAAAGGAATATTCAAGCAGGTTGGAATATGTATTATCATAGACTCATAGTTATGAAAATTTAGTTTATATATATAAGGTTGGAAGGATATATAAAACAAGGCTCTTTAAAAAAAATATTGTTGGTGATAAATTATTATTATTATTATTATTTTTAATAATTTATTATTATTGTAACTTGGCTAAACCATATTGAAAACTATTCTCCTTTATAAAAATATAAATATAAATTTGTAAGCAAATGAGATGTAAAATAATAATTATAAAACATATGATCTTTTACAATTAATAACTACAATTTGAAAATAGTTTTTTTTAAGCTTTAGATAACAGTAATAAGAAAATGAGTTTGACCGAAAATAAAAGTAAGATTGTGCATAGACAAACACACACCAATATACTTGCATAGGAGACATGCCACACCATTTATTATTAATTAAATATATAAACATGGAGATGAATTGGTTGAGCCCATTTTTTCTTAACAACCGAATAAAGCTATAAATTGCAATGCATGCATGCATTAGGTTCTGAAAATTGTCATTAAAAAATAATGAGGATTAATGTATTGTAAATGGCTTTGTGACATAACTATTTCCTGAAAACTCATATTAAAGAAAGTGGGAGAAGTTAAAAGTTAACCATCTTAATAACTTCAAATTTTAAATCTTATCTTTTAATTAATTCAATTTTTTCATAAATAAAAGAAAAAAACAACTAAAAATCCACGTACAGAAAGGCCCCACGTAAAAATATTACCACCCACATAACTTGTATGATTTTAATTAAATAAAAATATTTCCTCATCTCCAAGTCAAATAAAAATAAATTTTATCCTTTTATATTAGGAAGATAATTTTTTTTATGTAATTTATGTACTGTGATATTTATAAATTCTCGTTGTAAATAAAAACTAAACTACAAATTTAATGATTTTGCCTCAGTTGATTCTTTGCAGTAATCCTTGGAAAGTCCTTTGGATCAATAAATTGAGATTAGAAAAATCGGTATCTCAAACAAAAACTTAAATTTTTTTGAATTAATGAGATAGAATCTATATTACACCGACCGATCCAAGTTTGAAATTGGAACTCCTAAATGATGATCCAAAACAGAGAATTTAATTGATAAGGTCATATTTATAGAAGTTTAAAATATTTTAAATATTTAGTTACTTACAAACGCATAATAAGTTGCAAATTGGAGAGCATGTGTCACCGGGATGGTTCAATTCCTGTCACGACCAAAATTAGGTCGGTCACCGGTGCTAAGGGGAAATAATCCCAAAGCAATCCTTAACATAAATCTACCGAAAATTGGGCAAAGTTTCCTTTATTTTTGGGTCTATCTTATTTTTACCTATCTTAGAAATCAACAATAGAGCTAATAACATCTCGATGTGAATACACAATATTCATCGACAATTCAATCTCCACACAATTTTACCAATTCTTCTCCAATTACGAAAAGAAATTTAAAACTAGCCACTTGACTACAATATGAAAGAATAGTCATGACTCTAAAAAAGGAATGAGAAATGGAGTGACTCTAAAAGTTTTTAAAGAATTAAATTAACAATAGCAATTCAATAAGTGTATTGCCACACGAAGCAATGTGATGTTCATCAAATATTGTCAATCCAAACTCTCTAATTAATGAAATCTTCTCCAATGTCACCTGAGTTCTGTGTAATAATATTTAGTGAGGAGTGAGAAGCTTGCTCAGTGAGTAATAAAACTTAACCACAATATTTTTATTGAGCGACAAGTCAGAAAAACATGCTAGTATAATAATCAAATGATGAAATCAATGCTCTTTCAGAAACGGTAACAATATTCAATATAATTTGTCTCATGAAAGCAAAATCAATGTGAATTTCTAGAAATAAACTCAGAACACTTTCATATCAATCTTATATCTGGGAGGTTTCCAAAGATGAATCATGTAATCAGTGTGACCTTCACCTTAAGAAATAACGTAACCAATAACTGTGAACTCCTCATAGGAGTTAAATATTCATATCGATAGATCCCTACTCAAGGAATATGGGTAACGGTATACTAGTTCTACCTTCCCACTAGCAAGGGATTTATTAGTAATCTATAAGTACAAGGTGCACCATGTCTAACAAACCCGTAGTTAGCTACGGAATTCATCAAGGTCTACTCCCATTTACACTTTTCTTGTAATCAGTAGAAGCATTCAAAATCAAACTGAACATTTAAATCTTATCAAATCATATTATTTCAATGTTTAACAATCATATGTCAAAAAAAAAATCTCAAATAAGTGTAAAACCCTTTCAATAACGGTAATCATATCTTATAAAAATGAGATCATCTCAAATAATCTTTTCAGTATCATATCAAGTAAAAGACTTGTCCCACATGCTAGTTCAAAAAATTTGGTGACACATTTACTTTATAAACCATGTAAAAATCATGAAATTTATGAAATACATATTGTGGTAAGATTACTACTCACAGTATTCGTGTTGAAATATCAAACTTGTCACTTCAAGCAATATATACGACTTTCATTCGATCAACCTATATTCATATCATATAAATATCGTGTTAAATCTTCTTGTTAGAGCTATTTCATGAACTAATTTACAATACACAATCCCCAAGGTTACGGTTCAACCCTCACTTGTCAGCTTATATTTATTCATTGGTTTGTCACTCCTTCAACTTCCAGCGACAAAGAGTCATCATTTCAAATATTTCTGTTTGAAACTTTCACTAACTAATTAATTCACTATAAAAGTTCATGTTTGTTGCAGCTCACCAAACTTAAAATACCAACTCAATTTAAGCATCACAATGTAACTCAATTAGTGAGATTAGGAGTATATGCAGTGTTAGTAGAATCAAAATTTGCCTTTGTGCATGGGTATTCTCGTATCTAAATCAGTTGAAATTCACATTCGAATTATCAATGTCACATTAACCCAACCCGTGATAATACATATATAGGCATGTCAACAAACTGAAGTAAAATAGTTTGAAATTCATATTTATAACAACACAGGTTCCACTTCTTTTCTTTTCTTTTGCCGTGATAAACATCTTTGTGCTCCTTCACAGACAGAGATGCAAGGAATACATTTTTTTTCTTTTTGTTTTCAAGAGTTGCTGGGAAAAGTTCTTAACCCCCAAAATCCCTTTAGCTTAATTTGTTTCCCTAGCTACGTTGAGATGGGCTAAGGCCCACTTGTATTTCCTTATTTTTTCTTTTTCTAAGGACAAATATGTCCTTGTTTAAATATGGGACATTACAATTCTTTTCTAGGCAGGCTTTTGAAAAGAGTTCAATGCAATATTCATAACTTTGATCCCCAAAATTGTTGGAACCCCAAGTTTGAAGGACTATAGACCAACCAGTTAGATAGGAGGAGTTACAAAATCATAGCCAACATGTTTGCAGATATACCAAAAAAGGTGGTAAGAAAATTGGTCACAAGAATCAGGTGGCTTTCGTTAAAGGGAGACAGATCATCGGATGCAGCATTAATAGCTAATGAATGGATAGGCTCAAGATTAAAAGGTAAGATGCATGTGTTTTATACAAGGTAATTGGTCTTATCTGTTGAACACTTTGACAAAAATGGGATTTGGCAACAAGTGGCTGAAATGTATAGAAGTGTGCATAAAACAGTAAAATTTTAGTCTTTCTAAATGGAAAACCAGTTGGCTTCTTGCCCTCAAAATGAGGATTGAGACGGGGGATGACCCCTCATCTCCTTTCCTTTTTATTTTAGCAATGAAATGTTTTGATAGTATGATGCGAATAACAACACAACACAGATGGATCAGAGGCTCCAATATAGGGGATAGATCAGGAAGCACTACTAAAAAATTGTCAAAAAACGACGGCCAAAATCGACGGACTGCGTCGCTTTTTTGGTCAAAATCGATGGAAAAGCGACGCAGTCATGTTCGTCGCTTTTTGGCTCTACGCTTTTCAAAAAGCAACGGACTGCGTCGCTTCTTTTATATATTCATTTATTTTTTATTTCCAATAAGCGACGCAGTCCATCACTTTTATGAAAATTAATATTTTAAAAATCTGAGAAAAGCAACGGACTAAAGGACACTGTCTGTCGCTTTTCTGGAAATTTATATTTTAAAATTCCAGAAAAGTGACGGACTAAAGGACACTGTCCGTCGCTTTTCTGGAAATTTATATTTTAAAAATTCCAGAAAAGTGACGGACTAAAGGACACTGTCCGTCGCTTTTCTGGAAATTAATTTTTTAAAATACCCAGAAAAACGACGGACTAAAGGACCCTGTCCGTCGCTTTTCTGGGTTTATTTGAAAAAAATAATGCAAAAAAGCGACGGACAAAACCATCCTGTCCGTCGCTTTTTTCTACAATTTTTCGACAGCAGAAACTGCCAGTTTCTGTTGCCTACCTGCAAATACATATCAATTCATATTCATCAGCCCAATCAAACAATATAATCTAGACATCACACAACATATAAAACATCAAACTTAAATCAATCTTCAAATATATCTAAATCACAATACAAAAACTTATAAAGTTATTCAACATTAGTTTCAAAAAGTTCATAAAAGAGACCTAAACTAGGGAGTGCGATCTAAAAAATCATCATCCTCGTCATTGTCGTCGTCGGTATCCTCGGCAGGAGAAGATGTAGTAGGTCGACGAGCGAGGTTTAGCACTTGTTCTTTGATTTCCTGAACGGTCACACTCGTGCTTTGTTGTTCAACTATTCTTCTCCGCTCCGACTCTACCAGTGCCGATATAAGCTGTGCTATTTAAGCAGACATAGAAGCAATCTGAACATCATCAAGTGCCTCGGCTTGACGTGACGATCCAATAGCTTCTAAGCCTGACTGGAGTCTTCTTACATCGTTTCGAGAGCCTAGACCATAGACTCTACCCTTGTGTGTCCCCCCTATCACTTTCTCTATCCAAATTTGGGTGGACAGTTCAGGTATCATTTGGATCGAACTATCTAGATTCTCAGCGACGTACTGATGAAACTCATTATGCATATTAAATATAAAAATTGACATCAATATATATACATATCAGAAATATATTCACTATTAATATATATTATTCATATTAAATGACTTACAAAAGTTCGTTCGGCCCTTTCCTCGACCCACACATCCAGATCCGACTCATTTTCTTCCTTCTTCACATGAGTTTTCTTGAAAACCTCTGGTTCAATGGGAGTGCGTCCCAATTCTTTTTCCTATAAATAAAAACTGAAATTTATAACGATATATATGAATCAACTAATTATTTATTTAAAAGGTTGAATTAGAACTTACCATCTCTCTTGTAATTGTTCCAACAATCTTTGCACCTCTAGTGTGCAACGAACCACCCTTAAGACTGCCTCTAGCCTTTTTGGCTTGTTCGGACATTGCCTTAAACTTATATGTGTTCCAATACACATGCAAATCGTCAAAAACATGAGGCAACATCCAACCCGGACGTTGATCAGTATCCCAAACTTTCTTTAGCCAGCTAGACAGTCTCGCAGATGCCCTCCTCTCAAATGTGGTCGCAATGACCAAATTGTACCTCAACTCCCAAGTACACAGAGTCTGAAATAAATTGAATAGCGTTAATTAGATCGATAGTAAAAAAAGTAAGTATACTAAAAATTATTAAACTTAACTAAAAAATATAATACCTTAAATTCATTAAACATCGCCTGACGTATACTGTTTGGAATCTCACTCCAAGAGTGATAAGCCTGTGTATAAAGTCTTCTAATATAGTCTTTTAAATCCCGGGCAGCATCCTTTGCAGGATGCCACCTGCAAAACACATAATAAATAAGTTAGTTCATGAATAGTATATTAAAGTATAAGAAATAAATAAAATAAACTAACAAATAGATAACAAAATAAACTTACGATGATCCATCCGGCTCAATCATGACTCTACCAAGTCTGTCCTTCTGGCCAGGAGCTAGAGCATGCATCTCAGCATCTGGTGTAGCACTAGGTGCAGCTGTAGATGAAGGTGATACACTAGGATGCACAAAATGCCGAGTCAATGGAGGCGTACCGGCCATAGCATCTGACTTCTCGCTACTAGAATCTCCAATCCTCATGGAAGATAACTAAGGAGATGTACCTATGGGAGATGGAGTACCATCCGATATCCTACCTGCCAATAAGGGTAATGGTCGATGAATAGCCTGTAAAGGTAGGTCCTCATAGCGCCGTGGAGGCAATGCTAATGAAGTAGAGGAAGCACTGACTGGTCTATGGTAATTTAGATAATATTGCCAATGATTCGCCGTACCAAACGGAACAACAAATAAATGAGTATCATGACTAATGCGCTCTAGCGCAGAAGAAATAGATCCTGGAATATCCTCAAGATCTATGGGTCTCCTAGACTTCTTCTTTTTAGCCTTATTAGTCTGGATAACTCCAAAATGCTCGCAATGTCTATCACCATCACCGCCTGATGACATATGTATGCAAATTTACATGTATAATATATAAAAATCATAAATTAAATAAAATTAGCAAAATAAATTAAATTACATATACTAGCTTTCATTCTATTACTATTCCTCCTCGCTTGTTTCTATTCCATCATTCTCTCATTCTTCCTACTCAGTTGTTTCATTTTCATTATCGTCCCATTCTTCGTCATCAAATGATTCATTTTCCTCATTCTCAGATATTTCTTCCTCAACATTCAGTATCTCATCATCAGATACTTCTTGTAATATGTGTTGAGGATGTTGTAGTGTGGTTTCCAATTCAATATCAACTTGTTGATGAACAAGTGCAACATCATTTTTATACGCCACATCTAAGACATTGTCAATTTCAATTCTTTCCACAGTCTTACTTTTTATAACAACCCACCTATCAGCTTTGTCTCTACACAATGGATATGGAGAGTAATACACTTGTTTAGCATTTTGTGCAATAATAAAAGGATCATAACTTATGTATTTTCTAGTGTGCTTAACTTCAATTATATTATGTTGATGGTCCACCTTTGTGCCTCTATGTGATGGGTCAAACCACTCACACCGAAACAATACAATCTTCTTTTTAGGCCAATCTGAATACCTCACTTCAATAATCTCATGAATGACACCATAATATTCAATAGTTTGGCTAGTACCATCAACATCACCTTGTATGTAGACTACCGCTATTATTTATTTTCTTGTTCCTAGAAACTTCTTCAGTTTGAAACTTAAAACCATTGATACAATACTTATTCATTGTCAGTACTTGAGATTCAGGTCCAAGTGCTACTTCTTTCACTAATTGCAAATGTTGGACACTTGAGTATTCATCGTAAACCTACGTGATTGTTATTTCAAGTAATATAATTTAGTATAACATGAATGTATTATTAAATACTTAATGATTGTACACTTACATAGTTTGTTAACCATTTGGAAAATTCTGTATAGATGACTTCATTACCCCATGTGTTTACGAACAAGCTGATCATTTTACATTCAAGTATTTCGTTAGTTAATGAACACTTATAGTATGTAATTTGATAACATATTTTTAACACTTACTTGAGATATGGTTGAATCTCTGGACAATTAAGCAAAATATGTGTCACAACTGATTGCATTTCCATATTAGTGAAGCCTCACTTTCCATGCTTTTTAGATCCTCGACCATTTTGATTAAAAATTGATATCGGTGGAAATAAAGGATCAATATCGCCTTCATCATTGCGATTGGGCCTGTTTCTCCTACATGACACATCATGACCAAAGTAATAAGAATAAAAATCACCAGTTTCTCTCTCAATATGACCTTGAACAACTGATCCTTTGATTTTTCCCCTTTGCTTAATTATTTGCTTGGAACTGCCAATTTTTCTGCATGTATATATGTATATGTATGTTAATAAAAGACTTGGTGAATATATATAACTTAGTGAGTATTTCAAATGGATACCTCTCAAATGGATATATCCATCTTGTTTGAACTGGACTTCCGAGGCGGGACTCTTGTACAAGGTGAATTGGAAGATGCTCCATCACATCAAAGAAACCACATGGAAATATCTTCTCGAACTTAGTAGTAATAACAAGAATATTTTCCTCTATCCCGTCTAAACTACTCTCCAACAACTTTCCATAACACAAATCTTTTAAAAAAAGACTTATCTCTGTGATTGGTTTCCATATCCTTTCGGGTAGATGGCTAAACGCGATAGGAATTAAAGTTTCCATGAACACATGACAATCATGAATTTTCATACGTATTAATTTTCCTTCATTCATAACTGCCTACTTTCCTAAATTCGAAGCATAGCCCACCGACATCCTCAAATTTTTAACCCACTCATAAATTTCACGTTTCTCATCCAATGTGAATGAAAAGTTGGCTTTGGTCTTAACTATTTTACCATTTTGTAATTTCTGCAGCCATATCTCTTTTCTTCTACAATATTCCTTTATGTCCATTCTAGCTTTTGGATTGTCTTTTGTCTTACCCTTAACATCCATCATTCTGTTAAACAAATTGTTAAAATAATTTTTTTCAATGTGCATCACATCAAGATTATGTCAGAGCAGATTGCCCTTTCAATACGGTAACTCCCAAAATATGCTTTGTTTGGTCCAATTATGTTCAACACCATATCCATGAAGTCTAGAAGGTGAAGCTTCTGTAACTTTAGGTAATTGAGAAATTCTCTCCCAAATTTGATGCCCTGTGAGTAATGGAGGTGGGGGGTCACTTTTAATCTTATTTTTCCTAAATGCATTTTTCATCTCTCTAAACTCATGATCCATTGGCAAGAACTGGCAATGACAATCAAACCATGTATTTTTTCTGCCATGCTTTAAAGTGAATGCCTTACTATTTTCCATGCAATACGGACATGCTAGCTTTCCAGCTGTCATCCAACCAGACAACATCCCGTATGCTGGAAAATTATTAATAGTCCAACATTAAAGAAGCACGCATAACGAAATTCTGCTTAGTTGATATATCATAAGTCAAAACGCCTTCAAAACCATAATTGTTTGAGCTCATCTATCAATTGTTGTAGATAGCCATCAATCAAACTTTTTGGATTACGGGGACCTGGAATAACACAACTTAGAAAGATGTAGGGACTGGTCATGCACATTTCAGGAGGAAGATTATACTGAGTAAGAAATACCGGCCAGCATGAATAAGGCGAAGCAGCATTAGAGAATGGTGTGAAGCCATTTGCACGCAACCCTAATCTAACATTTTTTTGTTCACTAGCAAAATCAGGATATACATTATCAAAATGCTTCCATGCTTCACCATCAGATGGATGAGACAAGACACCCGACGACCTTTTATATTCACGATGCCATCTCATATGTGGGGCTGACCTCATTGATGCATACAACCTCTTTAACCAAAGAATAAGAGGTAGATAATGCATTGCCTTAACTGGGACCATCTTTCCAGCAGGAATCCTCTTATAACGAGCATGTCAACTAAACTTACAATTTTCTAATTCACTATCAGTCTTGTAAAACAACATCTAGTCATTAACACAACAATGAATTCTATCATACGTCAATCCTAACTTGGACACCAAACGCTTTGCCTGATAGAAGTTCTTTGGTATGTTAAACTCCGGATTAACTAGTTCACCCAAAAGATCAACCATTGAGTCCATAGCAGCATTAGGAACATTCCAATCTGATTTAATATTCATTAATCTAACCGCAACTGACAAAGCAGAATGCAGACTCCCTTCACATAGTGGACGACTAGACTCTTCTAATTGATCATAGAAGCGTCTTACTTTTTCATTAGGAGCTTCATCAAAATATTGTTCGGGTTCCATCCCACCTTGAACCCCGAAAGCATCACTGATCATTTCATGAATCTATCATGTTCAACCCTAATTTGACCATGTGGTGCAAGCATATTATATTCATCCATATGCATCGAATTATAAAACTTACCATTCAATCCATCTCTTTCTCCATGATCAATCCATACAAAATATCTAGGCTTAAATCCATTACGGTACAAATGAACCATGACTATATCTGGCTTAAAAAAATTTAAGCACTTACATGCACTACAAGGACACCTAACCAATCCATTAATCTTGAAAATGTCAAGTGTCATTGTATGTTCAATAAAATTTCTAACACCGTCAATAAACTCAGGTTTCAAAC